>NC_052516.1:20468256-20768256 GCF_014356525.2 Nilaparvata lugens
AAAAACTATGAAAACATTGAATTCATCTTTGAAACACTGATTTAACCTACCTATCTATTTTTTTTTAACTTAACACTTTAACAATAGATATTACTACCAATTGATTGAGAAGAATATGTTTTCAGAATAGTGAATGCTGCATGACTAAGCACATAGGAAGTCCGTATTGAGATGTGAATGTAAATATTGATTGTCAGATAAATTTCATGATCCACCAAATAAAATTGAGTGTGACATGAGATACATTGACATTTTGGCGGTACAGAGTTCGCCGGGTAAGCTATTTATAAATAAAGCTCTATTATAGATACAGTAGTCAACGCTTTGAAAAAAGACAGGCTCAATCACCAGGAGTACTATAAATTCTATGAGGGACCAGTAAGCCATCAATTTTCAGTAGTTCAATGACTTCCATTATGGACACTGGATACATTATGGACAATCAATACGTATGAAATTTATTAGCCACAGAATAAAAAACTTTACTCTGACTACTACAATATGAATAACCATTTGGATCAAATATAAGGAGTTACTCACATCTCTCATCAGCTCGTACTTTTCATTCACAAAATATTAATGAAAAATATACATAAGTTATATTGAATGAGCTCACGGCTAGTACTCAAATTTGTATTTTTCTGGCCGTGCTACAAATAAATGTAGGTATATGTTTGTAATCTTGTTGTCTATTGAGAAAGTTTTCAATGTGATTTTTGATAGCAATAAAATTTGAATTTGAAAAAATAATTATCAACAAACTCCTAACCAAAGAAAATCTATGTGCTCTTTTCTAATCGGAATGAATGAGACTCCATGAGACGAAGGGAGACCATGAGAAGAAGGCGCAAACCGAACTGGCCAAGCATACAACAATGGAATACACACGTGGCAAGCTTGCGCTCTCAACACAGAATTAATTTGATCAGCTGATTGATAAAATTATTTTAAGCTTTCCAATAATAATAATAATATTATCATCATTATTTATTCTTTATTGATTGATATAATGAGTATACATCATATAGATGATAGGGTGAGGAAAAATGAGGTAACCTTGTGCTATTCCTCTCCCCAATTTAGATATAGTTACACATAGTCCGAAATAGGTCAAGTCTTGTAGCTCTTCACTTCGCAAAATTTTCAGACCACTAATATTTTAAGTCACATAGTAAATTTTCAAATTTAGATGCTTCAAATGATTACAATTGTATCAAGATTATTACAAGATTAGCTTTCCAATGATTACAACATTTATGTTAGAATATCATGTGTCAATTATCTCAGTTCCATATAATGGCGTTCACTTTACCGTGTTCATAACCTTACTTAATAGGATCCTTTTTCATCCTTTGAAACCCTTAAAGGCAAAATATCTCAAAATCCGTTCTTAGACTGGCAGTCTAGCATGTTTGAAGAATATTTGTGAAAAGTTTTAAGTCTGTATGTAGGCCAATTAGTTTGAGCTGTAGTGTGATTTTACATCAAAGCTTTCGAAAAATGCCCTCTCCTGAACCCCCCTGTGCTCTTGATAAGAATTATTCTGCATAGATCTGATGTTTTCCCGTAGCTGAGCAAAAAAGTTCCTTATGACTTTGCTGTGAAATGAACGGTTAAAAAGAACAAAACTTTTGGGGGGCCCCAGCTCCCTCAGGGAGCAAATTTCAGAAAATCCTCTCTTAGTGGATATTTTGAGGCTACCATAAACAATTGTGCAAAATTTCAAGTTTTTAGGCTCAGTAGTTTTGTCTGTGGTGTGATTTCAGTCTGTCGGGCTTAGCCTTTTATATATATATATATTGTAACATATTTAATTTGGATTGATAAATAACAATCCCTAGTTGAAATATTTATAGGTCTAAGTAAGTAATTGGCTAATATCGCCAAAGAGATAACGTAAAGATTAGATAATATCAGACATCCTGACTAAACTGTACAACAGCCTAAGAGGAATGGAAATAACTTTTGCTACTATATAATATTATATAAAATATTGAAAATTGAGGTTAGGCATAAACATTTACTGATCGGCGACCTAACAATCGACCGAGCCATACAACGTAGAATCTGACCAAACACCTTGGCAGAAATTTATTGTGGCAAAACAGTATGCAATTTGAGGAACTAAAAGTCTCACGTGGCTAATTATTGTAATGTATGAAGCAACTAAATAAATAAGAATTTATAATCTATAAAAAATTACTTGGCATGTAAATAGCATATTTAAAAACCCAACAAAAATAATTAAATGTATTAAGGAAGTAGGAGGTTACTGGGCGCATGAATACTGTAATAATTTGCATGCACCAATCAAATAGTAGCAATTGATAGGCGGCAATAGTGAGCCGGTTCAAATATATTTGTATATATTTCTACAAATAATAAGAATTTATAAAAAAATTGTTGTATAGTCTATGTTTTGGATATGGCCCGAAGGCAAAGAAATTATTAAATATATAACATAAGTAATAACTTAATATTTTAGTACGGTCTATTTGAGCCTTGAATGGCGGAGGAATAGAATATTCAAATTTTATGCAGATTTAGAAATTGGAAATGAAAATTGTAAAATTGAGAAACAAGAACCACACTCGCCTGCCAACTACCACCATGAGAGGTCACCAAAAATTATAGAGCGTATTACCTTACTATACCTTGTAATAATTTAAAGTTGAATTGAATTACTAAATTTCTCATAAAACTTTGTGATGCTCTTATAAAGCAAAAGTCATTTTTAAATAATTTTGTAACCCCTTGGAAGAGACGACTCCGGCTATAATAATCCAGGACCACCAGGATTAGGATCGACATCAGCAGCTCATAAGAAAATTCCGGCACGTGAGTGAAAAATATTGAAATAGTGATAGGGCGCCTTCAGTGCTTCGAAATTAAAAAAGAATCAGAGCTAGCTCGTCGAAAGGGTTTTATATAAATTGAGAATTTGGTAAAAATACTTGCGCAAGTAAATATAGTATAAAAGGTATTTTATTAGATAGTAACGAATCAATCCACATATCAGATCATCTATCAATCAAAGAAGGCTAAGATCTAGGCTGTTAATACAATATTCATATGATCATTAATTTCTGCAATATAATTTGCGATAATTTAATGTAGCTCTGATTCACTAGATGAAGTGCTCTATTTATTCCTTTAGGTGCCGAATCTTGCACCCTGAGATAAAAAATATATTTATTACAAAGAAATCTATTAGAAACTATAGAATTTAATATATATATTGGGATTACTAGTTTGTCAATTTATCATGCTGATATAAGAATTTATTTTAAATAGAATTGTTCAAGTCGACAGGTATTAGCAAGCTGATATCGCAGCTACATGCAAATAAAGGCATATGATCATAAAAATGAAAGCACATGGTAACGTTTCGTGCTATAAAATTTAAAGAATAGTATTAGCCTGTGATATTTTATCGATTTCTATTATTATTTTATCTTATATTATATATTTTTTTATCGCTCTATATATTTTTGCTCTGATTTATTTTTTGAGATATTTGTTAATATATGTATCAAATTGTTTATGGTGTACGATTTATTTTTATTCCTCAATACTATAGGATAAGTATTATATATATATATATATATATATATATATAATATATATATATATATTTTAATGAATTATCAGTTTATTGTGGAAGCTCATATCTGGGCCTATAAAGATTTTCATGAGACTGTATCCTATTAAAAACCACGACCTGATTTTTATAATTATTAAAATATTTCATGCTCTACCGATTGATGCCAAGCAGGAGGCTAATCGTTATTTAATTATAAAAAATAACGTGACAATATATATATAAGAAATAAGAATAAGATAAGATACACTACGCTATACACTATACACTATACACTACCACTACTCCATACACTATTCTTGGTCTAGCAGAGAGTATAAAATATTATATTTATATTCAATCCTGTAATATTCATTAACATTCTACACTCTCTGTAGTCTACTGGATATAGTGCTAGCGTTGCAGCCTTGAGGTCCCGCGATCAAACCCGGATATGAGCAAACATTTTTATTCAGGTCACTCCAGTGTTTTCGGGTGAACATGTTAAATTGTCGGTTCGGGCTGATATATAACAGTCATGAAGCACATTGACAGCTCAAACTATAATATTCAGGCCAGGTGGAACTTCCGTCAGGGACTCCCAACCAATAGTACATACGAGTATTACTATTAGTAGCCTGAAGTACCAAAAACGGAAATTACAAGAATACTAATTGAACCATGTTATTATTATATCTACGATCAACTATAATAATTATTACTATCATATCACATTATATTTGTAATGAATCACAGTATTATATATACTGTAACATTAGAAGTATAAGAAATAGAAGTCAATTCTATTGCAAGAAGTTCTATTTGTATTTCTATTGAAAATGGAAGAGGGAAATGAAGAGTAGGAGGGGGGGTATATGAAGGGGTAGAAGTGGCGTTGGAGAAGGGGGGGTAGAAGAGGATGAAGAGGTAGAAGGGGTGGAGGAGGAGGAGGAGGAGGAGGGGAGGAGGAGGAGGAGGGGAGGAGGAGGAGGAGGGGTAGGAGGAGGAGGAGGAGGAGGAGGAGTAGGAGGAGGAGGAGGAGAAGCAGCAGCAGCAGCAGCACCCAGCGAACGAGGATGTGAAATGATGTGAAAAATGAGTAGATATCAATAGGAGAGGGGGAAGGAAATCAGTAGAAGACGCAAAGAAATAAGAAAAAGAAGAAGAGCCGTCTATTACGTCAGTAGGGCTGTCATCAAGAGACTTGGAAGAAGATGAAGATGGAGGAGGAGATGATGGAGAAGAGGTGGTCTAGACGGTAACGTTAATACGAAACGATAGGAACATGACATCTCCAATAACATCTGAAAACAGAAAATTCACATCAAATACTTATCGATTTGTTAACATGTCACTTATACAACTGATACAGTGATACTTGTCTTGATTTCCCAAGTGGAGCAGAATTCGATACTAGCGCGTGTGCGCGTGTGTGTCAGAGTGCTGGTGTAAGTGTATTTTCTCTCCATTGCCAAGTTTTGTCGGTACAGACAGATTCGTTTGAATGACAGTCGATTATTGGGAGGGGGTGGAGGGAGAATAAGTGAAGGTTTCAAGGGGTTTCTTGAAATTCATCTATCATCTGTCTGAGACAGTTCCTTGAAATACAGCTCCACGATTGGCACTCCTTTGATAACGTTGGATAACGTTTTTGGAATTTGTTTTGTGTAGCCTTTTCGTTTGCCATCGATTTAAATGTCTTCCTGCTATTAAACAAACTCTTGATCACTTTTAGATTGTTTCCTAAATTGTCAAAAGCAGAATCTGGATTGAGCGTTACATTGTAACTGATTCTGTGATGTAGAATCAGTTGGAAAATATATTCCCAAGGTAAGAATATTCTTCGCAGATGTTAATTGCTGAGAACACAGCTTACTGTATTCTAGCTCTCTACTTCTCATTCATTTGAATACTACAACTAGTTGCAAATTTGAATTGTGTTTGAATTGAATGAAGTGTCTAGAGAGTAGTAGTATTTCCTCACCAATTGTGAACTTTAGATCACTATTCTAATATAATTTAATCACCGTGAATATAGAAATTGAGTATTTAAATACTGGTTAAAACACATTCAAGAATGAATATTCTATTTTCCGAACTCATAATGCATGATTTTGAACCGCCCTAACGAGCCGAGAAGAATGAGTTATAGTACTATGAGATCCGATCATTGTGTCAAAAGTTATGACTGAAATTTTGATCCTGGAGGTATCCTGGGCGCCTCTGCACTAAATTAAGTGCATCTGACGGGTGGTTCTCATAGAAAATGATCCTATGAACTTATATCATTGTGCGAAATCTCAATGTGATGACAATTGAGTTTTTAATGATGATTGAAGCTGAGAATTAGGTGTTTTCAAAATACAAGGAGCATTTTTGTCAGGTGATCTATGAGATAGTGCGCTCTACCTGGTCACAGATTCTAGAACACGAAGTTAAGCCCAGAGGGATTTTGAATTATACATTCAATGGTAACAATCGGAAGATAAAACTTGTTTTTTTCAACAAGTTTGTTTTTTCGGTTATTTTTCAAAATTATTTCTTTAATATAAGAATCTTCTCTATTCAAGTGATAATAATGTGAAATATCTGTTCTATTTTTTGTTTTGAAGCATCTAAATTTGAAAATTTACTTTGTGAACATATTAGTGGTCTGAAAATTTTGCGAAGTGAAGAGCTACAAGACTTAACCTATTTCGGACTATGTGTAACCATATCTAAATTGGGGAGAGGAATAGCACAAGGTTACCTTATTTTTCCTCTCCCTATCATTTATATGATGTATACTTATTATATCAATCAATAAAGAAAAAGAATAAAGAATATTGTTGATCACAAACTAGAATTCATCAAAATTGATTTTCTCTTAAAATCTTACTCATTTTTGAAATATTGTAACTCAATACTTATTGAAGATAGGGAGTTCCGAATGATCTTGAAAATTTCATAATTTAAGAAAAGGTGAGAGGCAAGTTTTCTGTCCTATCAAAAAATTTGGCGGAAATAGCTGAAAACTGGAAAATGATCCTGAAATACGAGGTTTTTGGGCCACTCTGTATCTAGCACAAAAAAAAATGTTGCATGAGAATATTGGTTCTGGACTTTTCTTATGTAATGAAACAATATTTTAAAAAATCAGAACTACAATATAAATTGCAAGCTCTAATTGCAGCTCACAGAAATGCTTGGGTTGAGAAACATGGCTACAAAATTTTGAATTTCTCACAGATATAACTGAAAAGTTGAATGATTTAAATTTGCAGCTTTAATGGAAAGATAAGGACATCGGTGGAATGATTTGAACTGTAAAATCGTTTTCCAAGGAGCTTGAGATGTGGGAAAAGAATGTCGTCCAGTTTGAATATAAACACTTTTCCAGTCTGAAGAAAATCAATGACGAGAAAAATACTTTAGAGCACCAAGAATACGTTACAATTCAGACTTGAGACAACAGTTTGATCAACGATTTCAAGATTTTAAAAGCATATCGAATACGGCAGAATTCGTCAACTCTCCTTTTGTAGAGATCGCTGCAGAAGTTTTTGCAGCTTGTGTTGTAAAACATTTTGGTGGATTTTGTGGAATTTGTGGATTTTAAAAATAATCTTGTCTTTCAGATCACTTTCTACAACTGGAAATATTTGGCCTCAAGGCCCCAAAGAAAAATATCCAATTATTATTCAAGTTGCATTGAGGTTGAAAGCTATACTCAGCTCTACCTACTTGTGTGAATCATCTTTTTCAAGTATGAAATTCATAAAAAATCGATGTAGGAATATTTTTTGGACAACTGCATCAGAATGGCGGCTACAACGCTCAATCCAAACATCAAGAAAATACTTGATGACCAAAAAGAGTTTCACTGCTCTCATTGAAATGTACATTTCCACTTTTGTTATACTTTTTGCTATGAGATAAGTAGATTTCAACACTGAAAATGTATATTTATAGGGAATAAAAGATACTTTCTTTATTCTAATATTCGTTGTTAGCTCACTAGAAGATTTTATAAATGCTATTCTAGCTCACAGGCTCATCAGTTTGGCGACCACTGCTCTAATGTATACAGTGATACCAAGCTAAGTATCTGTCCCGTTCACATCAGCGTAGAGTAGCTTCCAATGTTGGGAGATAGGACAGCTACGTCTTTCGAAGACATATTTCAGCGAGTCATAGAGTGAAGATACCAATATTCCTAGTATCATGTATCTGGCGTATCGTAGCTAAGTGTGAAGAGACCCTTAAGTCATCGATTTTTGGTCATACGATTTTTTGCCGTCCTTAGAAATCCTATTACATTAAACAGATGGTGTCAAACAGATGATGTTTGACAATTTCCGTTTAATCAGGTAGAATTCATAAGGCCGGCCATACACGTTGCGGTGTACCGGAGAGTTATACCTGCACAGGTATTCCTCTTTGGTATATCTGTCCTGAACAGCCAAGAGTCCACACACGCTACGGTCAACGATCTATATATATATATATATATATATATATATATATATATGTATATACTAACGTAACTAACGTTACGGAGGAATGGCGAGCGAACAAGATGACATGATTGCACAAACCTGTGCAAGTATACCGTCCCGGCCCACACACACGCTCATGTGAGCACACCTGTGCAAGTAAAAAGAATTGAAATTCGATTCTTCTCCGTTCACCTGCGCAGGTCGGTCAACCTGTGCAGGTTTGCCTGAAGTGGCTCGCACACACGCTCCGGTATACCTGCACAGGTGTGCTCAAATGAGCGTGTGTGTGGGCCGGGTTGGTATACCTGCACAGGTTTGAGCAATCCTGTCATCTTGTTCGCTCTCCATTCCTCCGTAACGTTAGTTACGTTAGTATTATATAGATCGTTGACCGTAGCGTGTGTGGGTTCTTGGCTGTACAGGACAGGTATACCAAAGAGGATACCTGCGCAGGTATACCGCAACGTGTATGGCCGGCCTTACTAATTCTACCTGATTAAACGGATCTTGACAAACATCATCTGTTTGACACAATCTGTTTAATGTAATAGGATTTATAAGGACGGCCGAAAATCGTGCGTCCAAAAATCGATGTGTGTGTAACTGACTTAAGGGTCTCTTCACACTTAGCTTCGCTACGCAAGAGACAAATGATTCTAGGAATATCGATCGGTATCTCTACTCTATGACTACGCTGAAATAAGCCTTCGAAAGACGTAGCCGTCCTATCTCCAACATTGGAAGAACTACACTACGCTGATATAAACGGGACAGATACGTAGCTTGCATAAACATCTAAGTCACTATATAGGACCTACATTGAAGCTTGCAATTTATATTGTAGTTCTGATTTTTTATTATATTGTTATATCGATACATAAGAAAAGTCCAGAACCAATATTCTCATGCAAAATTTTCTTGTGCTAGATACAGAGTGGCCCAAAAACCTCATATTTTAGGATCATTTTCCAGTTTTCTGCTATTTTCCGGTTTACAGCTACTAAAAATCTATGTGTGTGTATGTGACTAGATTAATTGTTGACTATTTTTCAAGAATGAACAAATTGAATTCATTTTTCATTCTCAATTATGTTAACCATGAAAACTAATTGTTGGAAATACTTTTTGCAGGAGAAACGTTACTGGTGTGGTTTTGCCTAGACTACCTGGCCGATCTGTTGTACATATTCGACATAATGTTCCACTTCCGCACCGGCTACCTGGAGGATGGTGTCCTGCAGACTGACTCCACAAAGTTGCGCACGCATTACATGAACTCCACCACCTTCTACATCGACTGTCTCTGTCTGCTTCCGCTCGACTTTCTCTATCTCTCCATCGGATTCAACTCGATACTCAGGTCGTTTCGACTCGTCAAGATCTATAGGTGAGTGAGAAATAATTATTGAAAATTCTTTCAGTTAGATAAATTATGTAATAAATTAATTCAATGATTAACTCAAACGTTAAAGGATTCATACAGTGAAAGAATCATAACCATTATAGTAAGTTTTAAGTTTTCAAGAGAAGTACATTATATGGGAAGGAAATCAAATCTAATTTATTTCCTCAAAAAATCATAATTGAACATTATAAATTATTGATTTTAAACTAAGTTTCACTTAATAATGAAACTCAAATGAAACCTAAACTTAATTTCACTTATTATGATGTAAGGTTCACAACATCTTTTCTATTTTACCTTAAAGATCATATCTCATTTGTTTTTTTAAGGGATTAACCGTTCTTTCTGTGTTGTTGAGATTGTGATGCTTATTTATCTCTTGATTTAAGATACACAATATTATCCATTGAAATAATTGGGTTAGGTCCAGCAGGCACAGCATAAAACTTTTCATCCTACGATTTTTGATCCATATACTAGAAAGAAGCTTATGTTTTTCTACTTTATGAAATTTGTGTCCAATTTACTAAGGACTTACAAACAAAAACTTTTGAATTTAGAAAGATTGAATACCAAATTAAACAACAGAATTAACCTTCATTCAGCTCTTTAACTTGTCAAATAATGATGCTTTTCAAAACTTTTGATCCGAAATTGAAAAACAAGCTTCAAGATACATGAAATTTTAATCAGTTATCTATACGTCTTCAATATTATCCATTATTCATTGATTTTTATAACTTATTCATATGGATGAAAATGACTAAGATATTTCAATTGTTCAAATGCTAATGAATTAATTACTATTATTAAACGAAAAACCAAATTTCGATTTTCCATGTAGAGGTTTACCCTGTTTTCAATATTTGCAGTAGCAGAAGTCTTCGGGGTGGATTACAGCATTTAATTGGGATTTTCGTTTAATAATAATAAATTACTCATAATTTTTCATCAATATTGCATATTTTTGTTAGGTTCTGGGCGTTCATGGACCGCACCGAGCGGCACACCAACTACCCGAATCTGTTCCGATCGACGAGTCTGATCCACTACCTGCTGGTGATCTTCCACTGGAACGGCTGTCTGTATCACATCGTCTACAAGAACAACGGCTTCGGCAGCAAGAACTGGGTGTTCGGCGACAGTGAGTCGGCCGATGTCGTCAAGCAGTACCTGCAGAGCTACTACTGGTGCACGCTTGCACTGACCACCATTGGCGACCTGCCGCGACCTCGCAGCAAAGGAGAGTATCTGTTTGTCATCCTGCAGCTGCTCTTTGGTCTCCTGCTGTTTGCCACTGTGTTGGGTCACGTGGCCAATATTGTCACCAGTGTCAGCGCAGCCAGGAAGGAATTCCAGGGTGAGTTCTCGATCCTACAATCTTCTATTCCCATCTTTTGATGTTCTTTTTCACTATTCCATCACTTCATTTTTGTATTTCGTTCATACTGTGCATACTTCCTCCTTATTCTCAATTTCCATCTTACGATGTTATTCTTTACTACTCCATTACTTCACTCTTCGATTTCTCTGGTACTGGAGAAACATACACTCGTACTCAATCTCACTTTCCATCTTTTGATGTTTTTTGATACTGTGCATGGGCCTACATTCCTTATTCTTGATTTCTATTCCAATCGAATTTAATATTATTTATGCAATAAGCTGCGAACATTGGAAGCGTCAGATAAGTGATACTTAAAAATGCCTACAAAATTCTAAACTCAAGCAACATAAAAAAGCGAAAAATACAAAATGTGAAATGGAGGATTATAGCATAGAGAAACAATAGCGTAAGTAGATATCCCATGATATAGGTCGTTTATGTCGCAACTTTTACTGTTATCTCAAGTCGATTACTGTTGATTATTGTCGAATTTTACTGTTTTGTTGGGGTAAGAGTGTATAAATGACACAATATGAGAGACTAACAATGTCACACAGCTTCACGAGAAAGAACTACATAAACTATCGACTTGAGATAACAATAAAACTTGCGACATAAAAGCACTATACCATGGGATATCTACTTACGCTATTGTTCCTCTATGATTATAGTTTGTGGAAAATTAGTTGCGACTTGGTCCTCCATCCGAGGAAATGCCGACTACTTTTGACATTAATTGAAAAGTTTTTTATTTAAATTATTTCTGAGAAAATATCTAGCTTTCACCACCCACTTATCTTTTGAAACAAAAACGTTTCTAGCATGTCGAAAATTTCATGCTTTCTGCTCGAAATGTCTTGACATTAATAAGCATAATCATTGATTGGAAAATTACTATAGGTCGGATGAAAATGATCCAGATACCAATAAACAGGAGACACTCTCCTCGTTATTTTGATATGAGATTCTCACTCATTACGACATAATATTATAAATAATTCTGAGAGAAGATTATTCAAAATGAGACATATTTTTCGCAATGTTTTGAATTTAATCAAAAAAATCCTGACACTTTTCCAGCACTACTATAGAATCGGAGATGATATTCTACATACAATTTGGTGTTTGAATTAGAAATTTTAGAAAGTTGCGATTTTAGACGATTTGGCAACGCTGTTATTTCTTCGGATAGAGAGCCAAGTTTCGACATATTATATTCAGACTATAGTTCCCATTTATCGATAATTCCATGCATCCTTGAGATGAACGGCTCCCCTCAGTAAAAATGATTTTTTTTCTTTAAATAATGTTAGGAATCTGGCAATTTTTTCAACTTGAGGAGAGTTGACGATTGAATATCTTCAACTCACCATGGTTTGGCCCTTTTTCAAAAAAGGCTAGTCTATGTCTCGGGTAAGCCAACATCGAGTTAGTATTGTAGGGATGATCAAGCATAGCATATGAGAACAGACTCCAATTCTTACCCACATACCCCGGCATCTTAATAAAATACTAGAATGACAGGGTCAAAAATCCCTCTCTCAAAAAAAAACCATCATGATGTTTAGAATCAGCTATATCCTCAGAGATTTCTTCTGCTTCATGGAAACAACGCCAAGGAGAGTGTCAAAGCCATACCAGAATATCAAACTGTAGCGAATGACATACATGAGCTGATAGCCTGGGTAGATCGTTACAGCAGGGATTTGACGCCACTGCTCAACTAACATAGGCCTACACTTTAAGGTGCGTAAAGACTTACACTCTGGTCCACAAACAAACGTTACACGAGCAGATCACAAGATGATCGCAAGTCGAGCAAGAGTAGAACGCGAACAGAGCGCTTAAAAGAGAGTGAGCTTGGCAATTTCCTAGGGGGAATTAACCATAATTTATTGTGCATACGCGGTTAACGTTTTTTTTTTTTTTTTTTTTTGATCAGTTACGATCTCTATGTTAGCATATTAAAATATCAAAAGTATTAATTAATTATTAAATCATAGAAATCGAATAATGTAAAATGATAAAAACATTTTTAATGATAAGTACCAGCATATTATAATTTAGGAGAAAGAAGCCAAACTCCTAACCACGCCTTTCACCTTTCAAAACATTGACAGACATAACCTTTTTTATAATAACACATCAACATAAATGCAACAAACATAATAACTATCATCAATCTATTACATAAACATAATTAATAAACATAATGTATTATTAGGCTATCCAGCAATCCCCTAGTCAGAATATTTTATTTAGTTGTATCACCCGATCAGCTGGATTGAACGTTTCACATTTGTGAGGTTAGGTTGTAGCAAAGTCAACAATACGACAAGCGCGCGATCATCCTTCGAACATATTGCAAACCTCTAGCGAACCCTTGCGTTACATCTCGCGTAACGTTCATGATTGGAGCGTGTGCGGAGCGCGTATATCTGTACGCACCTTATCACATTACACTCACTAACACTCTAGCCTACACTAACATACTTCACTAACAGATACTTGCAGATACACTGCGTAGAGATGCTGCACTAGCTCATCCCATCTCAAGTAGCTCCCGAGAAACCCCCATTCCTTTTCTCTCAGCATCGATGTATTTGATTATTTACTTGTTGGCTCATATATTTTCTCATTTATTTGTTTGTTCTGTTCCTATGATAATGAACTGAGACTTCTATGAGTTCTTCAATTGACTATGAATCGGAACGATTCAGACTCCATTCTATTACAATGGGCTCTTTTGTCGCTGAAACTTTTTCAAATTGAGCCCTCTCTTCCACATTTCTTTTTTGTAATCATAATTTCTACAGAAAAAGCAACCCCGATCCTGTAGCCTTTAATTTGTAAAATGGAAAACTCGGAAAAGAAACTAGCTTAATTGAATTATGGGTGAAGGAAAGCAATATAACTCCGATGGTCTCGAAGGAACATCATCAATAATCATCCCAATCTTTACAACCTGATCTGATCATTTGATTCGTTTGAAAATAGTCAAGATTATATCTATGATCTCTTAACCCTAAAGAGACAAACTGGGGTGTTTCACACCCCAGGGATTTTTTCTTCTGTTCTGCAGTTGACAATAACAAACAGATGGGAAATTTTTCCCAGTCTAAATTAGGTTTGTAGCATTGTCAACTGCTCTCCACCACTCTCAGTCAGTAAAAGCATTCTACAAGGTCACCAGCTCATCTTGTTCTTCGTTTGGAGTGTCTTTTACGTAGGACTTTATCAAATACTTTAATGACAGAGATTCACTTGTATTGACCACTACGAATGTGGTATGGGATGATGGATCAGAGTGGAATAAATGCTATGATTCTCTACAACTTGAGGTTCAGAACAATAAAATGAAGAGACGTGAGTTTTTGATGAAGTTGTCATTGGCAATGATCAAGCCAAGCCATTCCTTCAAACCAGATTAGGAGCTCCAACACTCAGGCGGAACATACGCCAAACATTCTAAAATTAGAATAAATATTGATAAGCAGTGCTTTACTTTCGATTTCTGTATGCACTTACAACAAAAATGATTAAGAAATGATAAATCATGGGCTGAGAACTTGTTTTCTCTATATTTTCCAAAGAAACATGCAACATTAAATTGGGGTGTTCAACACCCCAGTGTGTCCACTGTGTTAACATGAAGTAAGTGAGTCTCTGGAGAGTTCAATCCCTTAATCATCTGAATTCCCTAGATTACCATATGACAATTTAGTATCTTTTTCATGAACTTTCTGTGTTCAGATTACTTTGCTCTTTCCAATTATTCATCTCAATTTTTAAACTTTTTATTACTTTTACTTCTAATAAGCTCTTCAATTTCAAAAATCTTAACCTAGATTTCTTATGAATCTTATTCCTTTCCTAGGTGAGAGATTTATATTTTCTCAATAAAAAAATGCTTAGATAACAAAATGCTTATCACAATATAGAATAGAATAGAATATACCATATAATGTCACTTTTCAGTAGCCTATATTCTTCATTTGTAACTAACCAATTATGTTTGAGATATTACAAAATGTGTAACAATTAGCTGAATGCACCAGTATTTTTGAATGTTTGCAAGTGAATTCATGCGATTCTCATTCCACTTCATTGAGGTTTTCCAGTTAGAAGTGTGCCTAGTTGAAACCCTTGAAAAGTAGGCATTTCAAATTTCTCCGGCTTCCTAGCTCGATGAATAGCAGCTACGAATTTGTAAAGATCCACTAAGTGCAAAAATACCGCGAAAAATAAAGTCCTAAATCCAAATCAAGTTGAAAGTTTATCAGTGGGGGAGAGAAGCTGGGTGCAAAGTTAAGTGCGAAGTTCTTAATGACAGTATGAAATTGATTATTACTTTCAAAATTTCGCGCCACTCTTAAGAGCTGCCTTTTTCGAGCCAGTAATGTCAGCATGCATTAGAAAAGTTTGTGTGTTTGAAATGGTGCTGGAACACTCCCCCCACCCCTGCTGCTTGTCTGACCCCTCCTCCCCCAACGGTCACCCTTATTCACACTCTAATGAAAGCTTTAAAACTTCTTTTAACGTTTAAAGGATTAGAACTGGCTAATTTGGGTTGGAAAATGATAGTATGATACCCTGAAACTTCTTTTCCTCAACAAGAATAATTAAAAATCACGTTCTGTTTGGTAAAGGGTACTGGTGCAAAAGCAGAGTATCCCTTATCATATTATGAATGTGTGGAAAATAATTTAATCTGATTTCCTCATCCAATTTTGAAGGCTGAAGCAATACCTTCACAAACATTACTCTTATCAATTATTCTCATTAGGATCTAACTTGGTGCTATAATAAAAAAAGGAATGAAAAAAAGGGATGCTGGTTAATGTTTGATAGAAGGTACAAACTATTCGGATGATAAGATGAAGTGTGTAACTTATTTCTCTCACTGAGATATTTCTACAAAACTTGATTGAAAAAAAGGTCACTTGGTTAGCGGGTAATTGACCTTGGTTGCGGTGACGTTTGAATAAGCCTTGTGGGAGTGGCTTGTGTACAGGCCAATGACAGACGTTCATCTCAATAGAAATCGTTAGTTCCAACGAATAGAAATATTTCAACTAACGACCATATCACTTTTTCATTAATATATATTTTGCTGATATGTGGGCTACTCAGTTTTATTGACTTTTTTCTTTAGGGCTACTCTTAAATATAAAAAAACATTAGAAATCTAAGTAACCTTTTAAAATTGTTTAATCACATAAAATAGTGATTGAATAATTTTGAAAGGGAGATCAGATTTATAATTTCCATTCATATTTAGTTTTAGTTTACAATAGATTGACAATGATATAACAACCTAATCTGTAATTCCATTATTTTAAAAAGATTCATGGTTAATAAATTATAAGTATTTTTAGCTTTCACTCAGGACAAATAAGAATCTCAAATAAATTTGAAAAGTAGACATACTAAATGATTCCAATAACAGCTTGACAGAATTTTTACGTGAATATGTTACTGGGATATTAATTCCTCTTAGTTTTCATGAGGCTGAGAATCATAGGCTTTAAAAGAAACTTATTGTGTCAATAGAAGAAAAAATAGAAAAAATCGATTTTTGAACTATTAATCCTGAAAAATCACTTGATTTTTTCGAAAATTCTCTTTGAAATAAATATGTTACGAGAGAATCAATTTCTTACAAATTATTATAATGTTCCAAAACGTAAACTTAAGTTCAGCTAAGCACAAGATTACAATTTTTTCTCTCCTCATCATTTAGATGATGTACTTATTGTATAAATCAACAAAGAATAAAGCTCACTATTCAAGTTCAGCTTTGGCAACTTTTCTACCGGGAAATGTTGAAGCATCAGCAGCGAATTAAAATGATGTACTGTCAGCATTTCTCATATAATAATATCAATACTACTCATTCAAATAATGCTGACATTTCTGAGTGAATTCTACTTTTGAAGCCACTTCAAAGCAGCATGCTCTCCAAATGTCCCATTCAACTCGAATTGCATATGCTGGTCCAATAAAGGGATTAGTTGGCCAATCATCATGTGACAGACAATACGCGGAACTTTGTCCACTTTTGCAACAACAAAAAAACGCTTTAGCACTGTTACAACATGTGCGTGCGAGAGATTGAATCGATTGAAACGAACTTTGTTCTTGAATAGAGTATGGAAGGTGCAGTATATGGAGCACATTTGAAATATTAGTATTTGCTGTTTGTAAAGGTGAAACATATCACAACAATGTCAATGTAATTATGAGTATTACCATAGAGAAAATATGGCATGAGAAATATATCCCAAGGTATAGGGTGTCAATGTTCCAAATTTCACTGTTAACTCAATTGATAGTCCTATAGTATTAATTTGGAGGAAAAATAGCACAAGGAGTACCCTATTATTTTATCTACCAATGTTATTACATTAGTGTCATCTGCATTGTAAATAAATAAAAATAAAAATAAATAGTGAGGTCCACATTATAATGGCAGTGATTGATTAGCAATGGTATTGCTATCCTTGTCTATCATTCAACAAAGCGGATAGCGCTATCTTTTTCTTGCTTTGCTCTGTTGGCAAATCGTCTGTTAACAATGTAGAATTAATAATTGATTAACAAAATGCTTAATAAAATATATTTAATTATTTTAAACGAGAATGAACACTTAATATCACTTCAATAGACCTGTATCAGCTACCGTCTATGGAAGGCATTGACGAGACAGAGTATCGGCAACGTTGCTCTCCTATATTTCTCCACTGCCATTGTAACGTGGACCTCATTATAGTAGTTGTTTTTCGTGGAGCTATGTGACGCTGGTAGTCTCTCATACTGTACCGTTATTACACTCTCACCCCAACAAAACAGTAATGATAGACAATATTCGGCTTCAGTTAACGAGAAATCGGCTTCAAATTTGGAACATAAACAACTTATACCAAGGATATCCTCTTGTGGTATCTTTTCTCTATGGTATTAAATAATACTGTATGGTTATTGGGTTGTTTATTTGTTTCGGTATAACGTATGGAAACCTATATGGCGTATATAGTTTTAGTTTTATACAATATTATAGTAAGGTATGAATGTTATTGATCAATAGAGTAGTGTAATTCCTTTTGCACATAGGTCTCTTAAATTTGACTGTCATATAATTACGTCATCCGAATCGTTCATTGCTGTTTTTCGTGTATTTAGTCCAATCCAACTAATGCTAACAGTTAATACTGCACCTCAGAGATACAGGAGCGTGAATCCATTTCTTGACAAAATCATGCGGGTCTTGTTTAGTTTTTCAAACTCTATAGATTCATGATAACGTAAGTCCCCTGCAGTTGATTGTTTTGAAGATAGCCAGAGCTGAAAGAGCGTAAGTCAAGTAAGCATTAAAACTGAAACAACGTGAGTCCAATAATTCACAAGTAACCAGTAAGTGTAATGCTGATTCGACTTAATATGCTCTTTTAGCCCCGGCTGGGAGAGAAATACTTTATGGGCTCTCCTGTGAAATCAGCCATTTGAGACTTTCACCCTTCTAACTCTGAGGTACAGAATAGTGGATGACTTTGTTTAACCACGGTTAAATTTGATAGACTTTAGAGTAACCAAGATTGAACCAGCCTCACTGGACTTCCATTCAAATCTCAGCATCTACATTGTTATCAACGCATATAAAATGTTTTACATTTTGACAGAGCCATTTAACTGGCAAGCATGACATTCTCATAATATTGTTAGATTTTATTATTATTATGACAGCACTTCTTACAGTGTAAATAATGTTATTTATGTTCATTTTCTTCCCTCACGCCATATATATATATATATATATATATATAATATATATATATATATATTATATATATATATATATCTGTAGCTTGGTGCAAGAACTACTTAACTACTTATGTCAAAATATCAACTTTCTCACAAATCAGCTTGAAAGTTCACCTTGTATTTTCGAACTACAGCATTTCGATACAAAAATGCGAGTGCTAGAAGTGCAGAAGTCGACATTGGTAGTTCTGGCACGGAGTATGAATGACAATCTAAACACATATGTCTTCATTGGTAGTTTTCGCACTCTGAGAGTGGAATAAGTGGATTAGTTAATAAGTTGAATAAATCATGACATTGGTAGTATAAATGTTATAACTTTTTATTGCTTTGAGATAGGACATTGGCACTTCTGGAACTAGAAATAATCGATATTAGTTATGTATTAGTGTATTAAACTCATTTTTGAAAAAAATTGACATTTGTATTTTTTGCACCAAGCCACAGATATAACGCATATAAACTTCTAATGTAGAAGTGAAAACATACAAACTTCTAATGTTGAGACTAATGTAGTTGATATAGTGAGATTCACACCAAACTGACAGAATTCATTTCAAATAGCATCAATTCTTCCCATTCAAGCAATTCTGACAGTTGAAAGTGGATCTCCATAGACTGTCAGAATTCCTTATAAATATAACATCAACGCATCCTATCCAATCAATGCTGACATTTAAAAGTGGATCTCAACAAAACCAAATCTATTATCCCTCTCAAACCCCGACTCTCTCTTTACAACAGTATTCTTTCTCCCTCAACCAGTTTCTCTTTCTTTTCGTTTTCCATCAATTTCTCTTTCCGAGTCCCACTTGAACCATTACTCTCAGTTTGTCAAAGTGAAAGAGTGAAAAGTTGGGCAATATCATATACCAATTGAGAGCTACAGATAGACCTATATGTAGCCAGACAAAAATATCTATTATCTCGGAGATATATAGATAGAATTGAAGATATAAATTTATATATTCTCTAGAAATATATAGCTTAGTTGGATCTACATGCTGCTGGGGGCAAAAGCATATATTATATACTTACACAAAGATAATATATAGATAGATTTATATACATGAGAGTAGATATAGAGCTTTGGAGAGTATTTTTCACCCCGTTTGATAAATTGAAACGTTTGACAGTTGCGTAATGCTCTCCTACATAGAAAGATTCACCTTCCTCTGTCAGCATTCTTTATGCATATAATATGTATGCTCCCAATTCATACAATGTTGACAGGATCTCAAAATAGCTTTGCGCATACGATCAAAGACACACACAGTTCATTGTGGATGAATAATTGATAAAAGTTATCCAGGGTTTTACGTAGTAAAAGCCCTAATCCACCCCGTATAGAAAGAGAGCGATGTATTTAGTACCGTACACTATCCATCTGTACCACTCAATATGAGCCTGAGTGCCTATTAATAGCCCATGTATTTTTTTTACTGTCGTATTTATTTTTGGGTGCAAGTATATTGACAAATGCGGTTGGAGACCTTTGAACCATGGCAATGAAGAGTATGAACAGTAAAAAAATCTGTAGTTCATGGTTTTAGATGTTTTTTTTTATGTGTAAAAAGCATGGGATGTCTCAAACATTTTAGATTTATTCATTCATTTACAACAGTATGAGAGTTCACGGTAAAATCCCAAAAATTGATCCCCAATAATGAAAGTTACAATAAACGTAATAGAAAGAAAATGAAATGATTGAGAGAAAATAAATACAATGAAAAAACTATTCTCAATCAATGAAAAAAATTCAAGAAACTAGATAAACTGAGATACTGAATGAATATCTCCAGAATACTTCTTATCATATTTATACAAATAATTTGGTCACATCAACTGTAAAGAATAGCCTATATTATTAATTATAGTGAGGAATGTTTGAAATCATGGCTGAAGCACAAGATTTATTTTTCTAGCCACGCCAATTATTTAACAAAATAGCTATTTATGTATTAAAGAGCGTAATGCGCGACTTTATCGCTCGCGCAAAACAGTTATCACGCGACGCGAAGCGGAGCGATAAAGAGCAATAAAGAAGCATTACGCGCGAATTACATACAAAATTTTTTCTACAACTGTCCAAACCTGTTAAATTACTTATATCGGCGGAGTTACAATTACCGACTTTTTAGGGTAAGATCTGACCTTTTGGCGAGCCGCTTACCATCAGCTGATTGGCGAGCGTAAAGAAACTCTTCTGCGAATGATTTGCGAGCGTAAAGAAAATTTACTGCGCATGCGCGGATGGTTAGCGAGCGAAAAAGAAGATTCTCCTCAGAAATAAGCTGTATTACGAGGAGAATTGAGTATGTGAATTC
This sequence comes from Nilaparvata lugens, assembly GCF_014356525.2. NCBI lineage: Eukaryota > Metazoa > Arthropoda > Insecta > Hemiptera > Delphacidae > Nilaparvata > Nilaparvata lugens. The sequence goes on from NC_052516.1 coordinate 20,489,255, forward strand.
TTTTTTTACGCGCAGTTGTAGAAAAAAAATATTTATTTGTTTATCTTCTTGTAACACTGTTGTTAATTAGTGAATAAATTTGATTTGATTCGATATTGAAGAGACTTGAAATATTGTCAAAAAAACCACTTCATTTTACTTAAGTATAAATAATGTTCCAAAATGGATTTTACAACCTCGATAACACAAGCATAATCAATATTTATACTTAATATAAATTTATTCAAAGAAATTACAGTGCATATTTGGTATGAAACTTGTATGTTAGGTCCGTTCAAATCACTCTTCGCGTGGGAAAATCGACAGTCTATCAATGGTGTTTTATTATGTATGTATATGGTTTCTAGTAGAGATTATATTTAGCCTACCCTTCCATTCAATATTCTATTACTTCGACGTCAGCAATTTTTGACAAACTTCAGGAAGTCTATTCGAACTCAATTTATTCACTATGGACTAAACACAATCTTTGAATAACATGATCATTTCATTTACAAACTGTCATGGGCTGATAGTAAGATTCACTAAAAAACTGTCAGCATTAGTTGAACGAAAACCATTGATGTTATTCATAAGGAGTGCTGACAGTGAAGTAAATCTTACTTGAGATCTGAATCATATTCCGCATCTTATTATTTTTGGATAATTTTATCAACAAAACATTCAAATGGCAATTTTTTTTACAGATGGTTCCACACGAAGTGAGTAGGAAGGAGAATTGATAATTAACCCTTTTTGAACCTATTTCGTGTCGTTTCCGCTTTGTTGTAACCAAAAAACTTTTTTCTCTTCAACTTCGTACCTTTTCTCTCTTATCTATTGCTGTATTCCCTTCTTCTTTCAAGTCCTGCAACATATGTGTTGTCCAATGTTCCTTTCATGTCTTGCAACATGTTTTTTGGTTGTATGCCATTCCTATCTTCAACTCTTGCATCATTATCTTGATGTTTCGTGACTTTACATGTCCCTAAAGCATAAAATTAGATGCTTGTTTTAGTTATGAATGGTTGTCTATTAGTAGGCCTCTTTCAATTCCTCTATTCATATTCATATTCTAGAAAGAATGTAAAATTACGAAAATACTGGATTTGTGAGATGAAAATACTCACTTCTTGTAATTTTTCACAAAACCTATTCCGTTTTGGTGAATCAGAATATTTTTCCATGCAAACAAAGATACAAACCTTGGAAATAAGTAGTTACACCTTGGTATCAAAGCCTTGGAACGCTGTTTTGCATCAAAAACAAACTTTGTACTCTATAGGTGCGTACAGATTTACGCGCCGCGAACATGAGCAATTCACTTTTAATCAGCTGATGCCAAGCTTTTTATATCTTTATCTTACCGTTTCTGTGAAAATACAGATATAATCAGCTGATTAAAAATGAATTGCTCATGTTCGCGGCGCGTATATCTGTACGCACCTTAAGATGCTGCTTGTATTTGTGTTGTCTGAATCCTCATTCAAAAAAATTAGAATGTCTCCTTTCTGCTACAACCCTCATTCTGCTTGAATGCTATCTAACTCTTCTTCTCTAATTCCCGAGAATACTTTATCGATTGAATATTAATTTTTTTCTGTAGTTTTTGTCTTGTATGTTGTGTTGTCCAGTCTAAACTCTGTAATGATAACATTCTATAGTGAGATTCACGTTTAACTGTCAGCAGCATCTTTTATGAATAAATTGAATGCTACCCATTCCACGAATTCTGACAGTGTTTCAATTCAAATTTTATTTCCAATACTTACAAAAAACACTTACATATGTGTGACAACAACAAATAGATGTATAGAGCTTAATAAGTAATTAATTATCAATAGCCGCTGACATAATAATCAATAATTACAAAGTAGAGAAAACAAAAGAGAAACATCTCATTCATATGGTTACTTCTAATTAAATATAACAGTATTCAGGCCTGCTAACTCGCATCAATATTCATACTGCACTTAAAATCAGATTTAGAATTTTTAATGGAACCTCACTATAGAATTGACAGCTTGATGGTTACTTGAATAAAATTTCAATTGAATAAATAATAATTGATCAATAATATCATGAAATAAATAATAGTGAGAATATAAATAATGACTTATAATCTGATATAGATGATAATATGGAATGTTCTAAATGTTGTCAAATAAAAGTGAATCATCTACATGATTTGTGTATCATTCAACGTAGAAATAAATAAATATTGATATTAATAATTTTATAGATTAAATCATGTTAAAAAGAACATCTAATACGGAAACATAAAAATGGATGTTATGCATGCAAAAGTTGCAGTGCTTTGTCTATCTGAATATTCTTTAGTTTGATTGGTATAAAGATTGCTATAAACTATATTAGAAATGCTTTTTTTCTCTGATATTATTGTCAGTTTTTCATAGTACAAAATTGAAATGGTCGAGTAGTATTTTTCGACTTAATTAGTAGTGGTCTAAAGAAGGTCTGAAAAAGGGTAATTTTTCGTTGAATAATGATTGAATAATGATTTCGTTGTCTGATAAAAATGTCAAAAATTCTCCGATTAAATAGATTCTTCTTGATGGCCTATAAAAACCTGAGCATAATAAAATACAGTGAGAGTTGTAAAGACTGAGTGCCAGTTGCACAAATTCCGGTTAAATTTTAACCGTGATTGAATCTACGAGACCCAATCAGAGAAGATGTCTTTTAAACGCCTTCTCTGATTGGTTCTCGTGAAATTAATCACAATTGAAATTCAATAGGCTTTTGTGCAACGGGCCTAAAAGACATTAAATATTGAATAGCCTGGTTGCACAAACCCCTGTAATATTTAATCATGATTAGATTTCACGAGAACCAGCCAGAGATGGTTTTTTTGGATAGAAGGCCTCTTCGATTAGTTCTCATGGCTTTCAATCACGATTGAAAATTAACAGACTTTTGTGCAACCGGGTGTAAGTCTTGTTAAGGCTGAGAGTCGTCAAGTCTGATAATCATTAAGACTCTCCAACTCTCTATGAGTCTAGTCTATTGAATTCTAAAAGGTCTTCTAAAATCTATATCAACTCCAGGAGTCTCCGGGAATCTTAACTCTACCCAATAAAAATTAATTCCTTGAAAAAACGGGGTAATTCATGCAAACCTCTGAAACGTTTGGCCAAATGTTGGCCACTGATTTGATGATTTGATTTTCAACTTTGAACTTTAAAATCTACAAACAAGGCTGAGGATATTTGTAAATGGGAGTAAATGCTCTAGAAAACACAAGAGTTTCAAAAGCATTACTTTGAACTACTTCTTTGACCTCATCAATGACCTAATTCGAACTAATCCACTGAGTTCCTTCATGAGACGTTATGAAGTTGGGCAATTCACTCTAGTATTTGTAACTGAATTGAGTTTCCTTTCTGAATCTAGTATGAGAACATGGAAGTTATCATGATCCATAATGTCTTGAGGGTTGAGGTCATGATGATAGTGATGCAAGTTTTGATGGTAATCTTAATCGAAACTTGTTTTATTTTATATGTTCAATTCTAATTAATTCAAGTTGATTCAGTTCCGGGAGTGATAAAAACTTAACCTGTAATAACAACAAGTATAAACTAATAATGTGAATTCTGTTGAGAGGACTCAGCTTGTAATTCAATTTTTCAATTGTTTAGATCAAAAATATATTTATAATTAGCCGAATGTGTGCTAGATTGTAGATGATTGGAATGATATTATTCCAAAAATATACCAATTAATTCCAGCATAAGATGAAACAAACTGATTATACATGCGGTAGCTCATCAGCGTTACCTTGTAGACAGACCCTCAAAATCTTTAACAAGATTTTGCATTCATTGCAGGGTCTATCCCCAGTGAAATTATTCTATTCAAAACCAAAATCAATGAATAGCAACATTAATATTTTAATAGGAACATTTTCAATAAATTTGTTAGCAACATTTTCCTCATAGGAGAGAACTTACTTTTTACTCATATACCTATTATCTATTGGAATTTGATTAATTGATAACCTCTCATGATTTTTTCATGATCACGTTTAGAATCTGTTTATTTGTAATATCGCCTACCATTATCAACCAGAAATTAGGATTTGTTTCTTGTCATCAATGAGTTAGCTCTCATTACTTACTGGAAACAGTTATTGATTCCTGAATATATTTATTACTGAATATTGATTTCCACTTAAGTTTTTGCTATTGGGATATCGAGTTAATAAACTTAGGTTAAGATATTCCTTGACTTAATTCCGTGGCTTTTCTGCCACAGCGTTTACTGTGCTCTTCCTTTGTACAAGAATTATCTATGAACAGAATTGACATAGTTACCTCTTGCATTGCACCAAGCCATATGGGCTAATTAATATTTTAATATGTTCGCTATATTCGAACTATTTTCTCCAAATCAATGATTCTCTCATTCCAACTAACATTGTTGAAATAGTATCTCTTCAAACCAAAATCCAATATTCAGATTGATTATTTTAGAATATCAAACTTGAACGATCTTGCTGAAGATTCTCGGGGAAGGCGAACAGTTCTCATATTCAGCCATTCTTATAATACAGGGGACAAACTATAGTGGGATTCACTCGAATCTGTCAGCAAACCAGATAAAAAACTTCAATGTTTTCCATTTAACCAATACTGACAGTTTGAAGTTAATCTCACCATGAGAGTGTAGCATTTTAGTCTGTCAGTATTTCTGGTAAGTAAGAACAAAGCTTATCATCTTATCAATTCTGACAGTTTGAAGTGATCCCACTTTAGAAATCCCAGCCGATATGCGACGCTGGGCTTTCAGTTTGATAACTTTCTGCCTGGCATGAAGCCAACAAGAGGAATATATCTATAGCTATTGGAGACAATCTATGTAGATTGTGTAGTTATGAAAATGTGGCGAATTTCTGTGCTGATATTCAGTTGAAACTGTCAGCTTCTCTTATGAATTACTTCAATGCTTTCCATTGAACCAATGTTGAGAGTATGGAGGGAATTTCAGTTCAACTTATTCTACATAGTCTTCCAATATCGAAGTGCTTTTTGAAGAGACATTGGAGAATCGATGTGATCGGATTGCATTGGGAAAGTTTGTGCAATTAGAGATACAAATGTGGAAAGAAATAATACTATAATTCCAGTAATAACAATGTTAACTAATTTAAATTAGTTCTATCCAGTGGGAGTCCACTAGTAGTGGTTTCACCTTACTGAAGAGACATATTATGGGAAATATGATGGATCTAGTAAGTTGATGAAAGACATTTATTTTGAATAATGGTTATTCCATGAACTCATAGTCTATTTGAGAAGTATTTTCTCAGTCCCTGACTAATTTAAACTTCAACAAAATAAGATGTTATTAATGGGATATGTTCATGATGATTCAATGATTAGTATAGAAAAATAATAGAATTGGAACTGGAGCTTGGTCGATTTTTTAAATTTAATGATGACTTCTTCTTCTATATGCCGGCTCCGCGACGGAGATTGGCGATCATCAATGCAATTTGGATTCTATTGGCTGCAGCTCGGAACGGAGATGTTAAGTCAATTTTGAACCACTCTCTCAGGTTCTTTAACCAGGATGTTTTCCTTCTTCCAGGCCGGCGTCTTCCTTCAATCTTGCCCTCCATTATCAACTGCAGGAATCTGTACTTCTCATTGTGCATCACATGTCCCAAATACTGAAGCTTCTGACTCTTAATACAGTAAACAACCTCCACTGTCGTCCCAATTCGTTCTAATACCTCAGAATGATGACTATCTAATCTAATCACTATTGTATTATCTGTTTCATCTTTTAATCATATTCATATATTCGTATGTATTTACTGTTTCTTGTGTGTGATGAATAGATGAATGGATGTATCATTCTCGCTCTCTCACTCTAGAACAGACCATTTCCGATCAGAGCAAGAGTATAGAGTTTTGATCACAACAAATTTATGCCTCAAACAAAATACAACACATTATTCATTATTACCTACATTTAATCAAATATGGGAATATTTCATTTCTGAATGTATGCCTTAACAAGAAGGAAAAGAGGATAATAATAATAATAATAATAATAATAATAATAATAATAATAATAATAATAATAATAATAATAATAAGACTAGTGGAATATTCGGTGAGACTGAAGGTTTCATGTTTGCCATTCAGGACCAGGTAATCAGCACTAGAGCTTACAAAAGATATGTGATGGGACTCACAGTGGATAGTAGCTGTCGGCTCTGCAGGAAAGCCATAGAATCGATACAGCATATTTGTGGTGGCTGCTCTGTACTAGCTAATACAGAGTATTTGCAGCGGCACAACAATGTGGCCAAAGTGGTTCATCAGGCAATGGCGAAAAGATATGAGTTGATAGCGAGTGAGGTGCCCTATTACAAGTGTAAGCCAGAAATGGTCTTGAATGGTGAAAAGGGAAGACTTCTTTGGGATTGTTGTATGACAACTGACAGAGCAGTGGAGGCTAACAGGCCAGACATCGTCTTGTTTGACAGAAAGAATAAAGAGGCTTACATATTGATGTGGCAGTGCCCCTTGATGAGAATCTTGTGAGTACCATTGCCGAAAAGAAAAGAAAATACCAGCCCCTGTCAGTTGAACTGAAAGATATGTATAAATTAAGGAAGGTGGTGATAATCCCTATAGTAGTGTCTGCCAATGGACTGGTCACAAAAGAATGGAGACAAGCAATGGAACAACTGCAGTTGGAGAACTGGCATATGAGAATTATGCAGAAAGCAGCAGTCCTTGGTACAACTAATATTGTACGTAAGTTTCTAAGTCTCTGATCTGGAAAAGAGTGAATGAGTCTCTGCTTTGAATTGCAACTATTTTAGTCTTGAGATCAGAATTGATCTCCGGCTACTTAGTTATTAAGACAAAAGATATTTTTCAATAATAATAATAATAATAATAATAATAAGAAGAAGAAGAAGAAGAAGAAGAAGAAGAAGAAAAGAAGAAGAACAGGAATAATAATAAGAAGAAGAAGTAACAATGAGAATGGAGAATAGGAAGAAGATGGAACAATAAGAATGAAGAAGGAGAGGAAGAAGGAGAAGGAAAAGAGACAACAAAATAGAAAGAAGACTAGTAAAAATACAGCATCAGTAGCAACACGAATGGCGCGGGGGATGAAATTTATTATGATACGAAAAATAAAAAATATAAATATGACGAAGAGAAGCAAAAGTTGACAGATGTAGAGCAGAGCATTGCAAGGGAGGCTTGGAATCAGGAAGGATTTACAAGTACAAAAGAGTGAGATGACGTCATTGCCAGACAATGCCAGAGAGAGAGAGTGAGTGAGGCTCAAGAAATGCTTCCATTGTTCAGATGACAAGTTGGCTCCAGCTTGCAACGACTTTTCCGAAGACCCAAACTCTCCTTTCCTTTTTATCTGTTATCCTTTCACTTACTCTCTATTTTTGGTGTCTTCGTGTATATTCTGGACCACATAACTTTCACCCTATAGTTAGATTCACTTCAAACCGTCAACATTTTCTATAGATAGCATTCACCTTTGCCACTCAACGTATGCTGAATCACGATTTTCAATCAGAATCTCTAGAATTTGAGATCTTAAGAATTCAGGATTTCCAGAATTTAGGATATCTAGAATTCAGGATCTCTAGAATTCAGGAACTCTAGGATTCAGGATCACTATAGTGAGGTCCATGTTATAATTGCAGTGTTTGGATAGCAACGGATAGCGCTATGGTGAGGTCCACGTTATAATGACAGTATTTGATTACCTTTGGTGTTGCTGCAATAAATAATGTAATTCAACTTTTAGTCCGGGCGCAAATGTCATGAATAAGGCACTCCGTGGTCATTTTTGAGTAACAGCCGTGGAAGATGTCTCAATTTCTTCGTTACGTCTAGCATTATGAGAATCGCGATGATGATAATTCGAAATCACAGGCAAACACCTCGGAAACAAGATGACCGCCAAAATTTTCAGGGTTTTGCTATATCACTTGTATTTTAATAACCGTTCAAGATATTAAACGAAAATATTCTCAAAGTCTTCCTCTACAATTTTTGTTTTATAACATTTTCCTCTCACACGTATATCTTTTTAGTTACAACCTTCAAAAGCTCAAAAACCGTTTTTTCCAAATTTGTTCAAATTTCATTCCATTATAACATTTTTTGTGCGAGAAATACAGAGGAATTTCAAATCTATGAAATTTAGAACGTTTTTTAAACTTTGAAACTATATATCTCAATGCGCTGTACGTCAAAAAATGAGTTCTACAGCGCCCTCCAAAGAAAACCCTGCATGATTCTGGTGCGTTTTTCCATACGCATGAGGTAACAGGCTAGAACTATGAAACCAATTTTTTTATGACTACTTCAAGATAGAGACTTGAAAATGGTCTCAATTTCTTCGTTACAACAAGACGAATAAGAATATTGATGATGGAAACAACAAAAATATTCGACATCATTGAAAAATACAAGGTGGCGGTCATTATTGACAAAAATTTTTATTTCGCTTGTTATTCTGTTATTGTGACAGATATCGGATTGGTTTTACCACCAAAGTGTTAAGAATTAACCAAAAAATGATGTTTGAGAGAATCATCTTGTTTCCGAGGTGTTTGCCTGTGATTTCGAATTAATTATCAACATCACGATCCTCATTATGCTAGACCTAACGAAGAAATTGAGACATCTTCCACGGCTCTTACTCAAAAATGATCACGGAATGACATTTGCGCCCGGACTATTTCGGCTGAGTCCGAACATCCGTTAGTTGATCAATTTTTTTCAAATATTCATATTATTAGATAGATACTATAATTGTATACAATCATTGGAAAAGTTCAATGATTAGTGGTGGGAGGGATTAGAAGATAATTCAATAAGGAATCTAAAGATTGAATGATTGGAGAGATCATTTAAGAAATGAAGATAATTATCCGAACTGAGCTGGGAATATTCAATTTGGATGAAAAAGTTGTAGAATACCGAATACATTGGAAGTATCATATAACAAGAATGTCTGCAAAAAGGCTCCCCCTCCAAGAATTAAATTATAGACTAGAAGGTAAAAGATCAATTGGGAGGCCACGTGAGAGATGGAAATGAAAGACATGCGATTTATGAACTTTTTAAAATTCAAATTACATTATTCATGGGCTTAGCCCTACATCATCAAACTCATTTATTAATTATTGAACAAACAATATTCTTATATGATTTAGTAAATTTAAATAAATGCAACTTGTCATCACATGTTGTTCCTTAGTGACCCTGTGTTCGACCTTGCTTATAGCTCATTATTATTTGCTAATATCATATTCATTTCAGAGGTTACTTGATCTTGGGAAATATAGTACAATTAATCCTTTGATTAATTGTCAGGAAAATAATCTAGTATACTCTAGTCATTTTTCCAAAAATTTCGTGTCTGGTTTTAGACAAGTGTATTTACTGAAACGGGAGCAGAGAAGCCGGATAGCCAAGTGGCTCAACCAGCAAGAACCACACACCAGGCAGGTTTCTCACCCAAAACAGGAATTAACACCCAGATAAGTGCCGTCAACGACAGGAGACTGGTATTAAACACCACAGAATGTAAATTTTTATAACTCTTTTGAACACAAATAACTACTGTATGAGCTGTTCGTAGGTTGGAACAGGCAATAGCCTAATCCTTTCACGTGAGATTTTTTTTGTAATCTGACTGCAATCTAAAAGTTTTGTTAATGAACAGTTCAATTCTAGCTTAAATTAATAGGGTAAAGTTTGACACTAAGGGCCGTTTGCACAGTCAAAGCTTAAACTTAATTTAATCAGCTGGTGGCTTGAACTCAAAATGAAACACGTGATAACAAACCAGACTTGATACGGATTCAATCCAGTTTAAAATGAAATCTAGTTAAAACTGTCTTTGTGCAAACGGCCCTGAGTATATCCCTCCTTCACAGTCTAATATTGAGCAATGCCCATGCACTGTTTATTTCAGAATCACTCTAGCTACATTCAAACGAGATCTGTAGGCACATAAGATAATGATGATGATGATGATGATGAAGATTGAAATATGAGAAGAGTAGACAAGAACGTTAGAAGATATTGATTAGTACAAGAGAAAAACAGTCTTATGTGCTTCTCATCAGGGAGCTAACAGTATTTAGGAAGGAAAAAGAAAACAAAGGGTAAAGAAAAGGGGAAGAGGGAGAAGATGAAAAGGGGAAGGGAAAGGATAGAAAAGAAGGTAAAGAGGAAAACGGGTTGAAAGAGTGAGAGGTAAATAGGATCTTGTGCTGTTAACTGGGAGAAAATGTTTGAGGCTTGAAATGCGTCTTTGTTTGTTTATTTTCGTTGGCTGGCATGTTTCTCTTTGCCCGTGCATCGTTAGATAAGTTGATAACTCGGCTTTGATGTTTTCCTTCCTTCTAAAAAACAGAAGAAATATCGTGTTCCATTTTTTACGAGGCCTACTTATTGAAGGTATATTTGGTGTCTTTAAAGGATTGGTGAAGTGGTATGATGGTTAATAAGTAGTATGAAGATGAGAAGGGTGTGAATAACAAAAAAATAAGGGAAAGGAGAAGGAGGAAAAGGAGGAGAAGGAGAATAAGAAAAAAGTGAGGAGAGTGGAGAAGAGAAGAAGGAGGAAAAGGAAGAGGGTGAAGAGGAGGAGAATGATGAAGGAATATAATATTAGTCTTCATAGTATGAATGACACAAAAATGAGACTTGGACAAAAGTTACAAATTCTCAGAAATTTCAATCTTCTCATGCTAGCCTATGTTATCGAATATAATCAATTTGACAATACTTTAGATCCAGAGTTGTGAATTTAAATATGTATAGTCATTTGGGCTTGCATGAGTAGAACGAGATTCCGCACAATTTGGCAACATGGATATGTTGTCCAAGTCTCAACTTGTTTTATTCAGTGCATAGTGAATAGATTGACTATCTTATTGCTGATGATACCTATTCTCCAATATGAACTTATCAAAAAACCTAAATAAAGATAGTTATAATCAATCAATATAAATTCGATATTGTATTACTGGCTTTGAAATGCTCTTAAAAAAGAATTCAAACGCCAAACCCCGGAAAGCTTCAGAATAGACAATTGAATTGATTGTAATGCTGTGAGTCACTCCAAATCAACAACAGGCTCACATGTTGAGCCTATCAATCACTTTCCGAGCATCTGCTATCGAATGCAGATCAATTCATGTTCTTCCACAGCAAGTCTTCGTCGACATTTTTGATGAAGCTCCAAAAAGCGCCAATCTTGCAAAACACAAACATCATCATATTTTCATTTCTTGGTGAGGAAAAGCGATACAGCTTCTCCTTGGTAACATTTTTCAAGCATTCTTCATCACCTGTCAATTTCTGAAACCCTTCACTGCTGAAAGAATCTCTCGTCTATAACGTATTTCCTTCCTCCTCTATTCTTCATCTAAAACATATATCTCAAGAATTTCTCTCTCATTTTCTTTCTTTTCTTCATTCTCTTCTGGCGCTATTCTCTTTCATTTTCTTCGATTATCATCAATATAATATTCCACTAATATAAATACTCATCCAGCTGTTTACCCTATTGTCAATATCTGCAGTAGCAGACGTCTTCGGAGTGAACTACAGCATTTGTTTGGATTTTCGTTTAATAATTATTATTAATTATCCATTTAGAATTTGAATAATTGCAATATCTCAGTAATTTCCGTCTGTAGATTGGCTGGCCGTATAAAATGAGCGCTGCTATCCAGAGATTGTCAGTTGAGTGTAAGGGTAAGCATTCCTGACCGGCAATTAGAAGGTACAAGGTTTGATTTCCGGGCTGACAAATAATTTTTGAATAATAGCGCTCATAGAATTTCTAGCTGTTTTCCCTGTTGTCAATATCTGCAGTAGCAGAAGTCTTCTGGGTGGATTACAGCATTTATTTGGATTTTCGTTTAATAATAATTAATATGAATATTTAATATTGGAAGAGGAAGGAGATTTTCCACAATTTTCCCTTACAACATGTTTTACTTTCAACCATTCCCAATCTGCCCCAATTTTCAACACCTATCAGTTAGTACGAGAGCTTTGAATTTTTCTTTTCCCATTCTTCAAGGCTTCTTTTATTATTTCACATCTAAAATCTAAGAACTCAATGTCCTATACCATCATTTTCGTTCATGTATTTTATTTTCTTTCTGTTTCTCAGCCTAATTTTAGTTAATATTTTTGTTCTTTGTTGTCTTCTTCTATTCTTTTTTCTACTTTCTCCAGAATTATTTTTTGGTTTTATATAATACTAGCAGTCAGGCTCGCTTCGCTCGCCATATCCGTCGAGCCAGGGGGCTCCGCCCCCTGAACCCCCGACTGGATCGTCCAAGAATGAGATAAGCAGGCTCGCTTCGCTCGCCTGCATTTTTTCATTTGAGCATTTTCATCATGTGTTAGGACGATCCAGTCGGGGGTCCAGACTAAACGTCTGGCTAAACGGATATGGCGAGCGAAGCGAGCCTGAGAGCTAGTAATATAATATTCCCAAGAATAGCTCCGATTGAAGTAGCAGTGCCCAATCAATTTTCCGCGATAAGTGCATTTCAATCTTCAACTTGGTGCCAACCTAACAAAGTCAACTCAACTTAATGCCAACCTGACAAAATTATTAATTTAGTTACCAGTTAACAACTGTTTCGAAGAGGTACTCTCTCTAGATTATAGTTCTATATTAACATATGGTATGGCTTTTTTTCAATTAAAATTGAGAGAATAAGAAGAATATACAAGCTAAAAGACGAACTTTAAACCCTTAAAACCACCCTTAGAGTTAAAATATTGCCAAAAGATTTCTTAGTGCGCCTCTAAAGGGTCAACTGAACATACCTACCAAATTTGAACGTTTTTGGTCCGGTAGATTTTCAGTTCTGCGAGTGAGTGAGTGAGTAAGTGAGTCAGTCAGTCAGTCAGTCAGTGAGTGCCATTTCGCTTTTATATAATATAGATAGAATGAAATGGACCAAGACTTGAGTGTAAAATTGAATAGATTCCAATCCATTTGTGGAACAATAAATAGGACTTTGAGAAACAGAGCCAGGAGAGAGACAAAACTCAAATTCTATAAGGTTATGGCTATTCCAACGCTCTTATATGGCTCTGAATCTTGGATACCTAGGAAGAAAGAATGGAGTAGGTTACAGGCTGCCGAAATGAGGTTTTTAAGAGCAGTAAAAGGGTGCACAAGGGAAGATAGGCTTCATAATGTTGATATAAGAAGCGAGCTCAACATAATCTCCATATGGCAGAAGATCGAAGAAAATCGGCAAAACTGGAAAGAGCATGTTGAAAGGATGGAGAGCGACAGGATTCCCAGGGCAGTCATGTTGTATAACCCGGCTGGAAGGAGAAGTGTGGGCAGACCCCGTAAAAGATGGATGTGATGGTGAGTTTGAAGTCGGAACAGGCAATTTGCCTAATCCTTGTAGGAAGACGACGACGACGAGAATGATTGTTATATTTATTTAATTTATTTGATCCTCAACAATCCAATTTAGTCATATCTTACAGATTTCTGAACAAGTATTAGAATATTTGTTGTCTTCAGCCTTTTTCTTGGTGTTTTCTGTTTCTTTCGACTACCTCGTTTATAACTTGTTCAAGTTTTGACTCTTCAACTCATTTTATCATTCCACTTTCTCCGAACTATCTTTCAGTGCTTAATTTCCTCAACATTTTTTCCTATTCTCTTATTCTCATTTCCACCTATCGCCCTTTATGCCAGCCTTTTTTCTATCAATCGTCTTTCACACATTTTTATTCATCCCCATCCTTTCTCTGGTGTGATTTATCTTCCTCTCTTTCTCATCCGCACTCGTTTGATAACTCTTTTCCTCAATCAAAATCACTGATTTCATCTCATATCTTCGTCTCATTTTTCGTCATCCTTTAGTTTTCCCATTTCCTCTCTCTAATGTGTCTTCTCCGATTTCATTCTCCATTTCAGTCTCTCTTCAGTTTTCTCACCTCGTTTTACGGTGTATTTTTCCCCTTCTCCTTCAACTTCTTCTTCTTCTCTCCAGCCTAATTTTTTCTTCTTCTACTACTTATTTTTCTTCTTCCGATTATTATTCTACTACTTGTTCTTCGCCTGATTCTTTTTTTTCTACTAGGTACTTCTCCTTCTCTTACTTTCTTTCTTTCTTCTTGCTCCACGTCTCCTCACATTTTCTCTATTCATCTCTCCTACCTCTTGTACTTCTCCTTCTTCTCCTTCTTCTACTACTACCACTTCTTCTTCTACTACTACTACTACTACTACTACTACTACTACTTTTCTTCTTCTCCTTCCTCATCATCTCCTTCTCTTCTCCCTTTCTTCTTCTTCTTCTTCTTCTTCTTCTTCTTCTTCTTCTTCCTCTTCTACTACTACTTCTTCTTCTTCTTCTTCTTTATCTTTTTCTTTTTCTTTTTTTTTCTTTTTCTTCCTCTCCTTCTTCTACTTATTTTTCTTCTTCTACTTCTTCTTCTTCTTCTTCTTCTTCTCTTTTCCCTTTTCTTCTTCTTCTACTACTACTACTACTACTACTACTACTACTACTACTACTACTTCTTCTTCTTCTCCTTCTTCATCATCTCCTTCTCTTCTCCCTTTCTTATTCTTTTTCTTCTTCTTCTATATATTCTTCTTCTATATATTCTTCCTCTCCTTCTTCATATTCTCCTTCTCTTCTCCCTTTTCTTCTACTCTTTCTTATTCTTCTTCTTCTGCTTCCTCTCCTTCTCTTCTCCCTTTTCTTCTACACTTTCTTCTTCTTCTTCTTCGTTGTGTGCAAGCGAGCTCTAGCAGTGCTGCCCTGGCATGTCAACGACAGGTGGCTGTTATTTCATTCACTTGCATTGTTTTCAGTCGGCTGCTCCGGCATTCCCCCCCCCCCCCCGACGACTGCTCTGCTTTCTTCGAAGAAGTTCGTACTCTGCAAAGCATGTTTGTTGAGATAATAAATAATAATGAATCCAGTCTCAAGGAAATTAGTGAATTATTGAGAGAACGTAAAGAAACAAATGCACGACGAAGTGAACAAGTAAAGTGAACGTGAAATTGTAAAATAGACAATGAAACGTGAACGAAAATTCATTATTCAAACTCATTCATTATTCGAAAATCTTGAAAAAATATATTTTGGAAAATGTAATGATTATTTTTTCAGATATAATTATTGATCATTATTAACAAGAAACAAAAATTTATATTATATCAGATATACCGGAATGACTGCAATCATATTGAACCATAGGAGACTGAGGAAAATGGAAATTCATCCCATCAATTCCACCACTTCATTCCATCCATGTTTCGAATGGACACGCTAAGCCGTTGGTCCCGGCTGCCTAAAAAAACAGTCGTTAGGTCATGTCAGAGGCCCTGAAATTGATCAGTTGTGACCTAAAAACTGTGATACCAGACCTGACCCAGCCAAGTGATTCGATATTATTATTATTACTTCATAACGTGTTCAAAAGTTTCAAGATTATGACCAGTTGTTTTTATTCATGAACAATTCTTTTGGAGCTATTTTGCCATCAATCACTAAACTGCATAGTCACTAATCATGATCGAAACTGCATATAATGCAGTTCACAAAACTCATTCCCCACACCCAGACTTGTTGACTTTGTGGGGAATAATCATTATGCATAATATATATTGATTGTCTGCTGCTGTATTTTTTTTTCTTGTGTGAATAAAGATTATTTGAATTTGAATCATAGATGAAGATAAAAAAATATTCAAAACATAGTTGGAATAAATAATAATAATGATAATTATACGTGTATTATCCACAAAGAAATGATAATAGATCATCATATGATATATATCATCATTCATTTTCAATTGCTTCTCGGATCATCTCGACTTGTCATTCGCTTACAGTTGCTTCCGTAGGGATTGTAGGCGACTTCTGCGAGTTTGACTGTCGAGTGTTTTAACACTTTAACCGAAACACCTGTCTGTGAGACCGGAGGCAAAATTATTTTTTCTATAGTGGCAAAATTGTGAATCAAAAATAGCTGCCCGCTCTAATACCTTCTCCCCCACTATTCCTCAACATTCTCCAACAATGCTCGTCAGTACCCAACTCACGGTTATCAAGTAAACATCAATCTATTGAAAACGTACCGGTCTCAGCTACCGGATCTTTCGGATAACGTTCATTTTTTACCGGTCTAGAATACCGGATGTTTCGACTAACAGATATTTTGAGCATTCAATTTTTTTTCTAATGCTTTTCTCTTCATTATTTCGGTATTTTATTGACATGTTTTATTTGGAAAACTATTTTTTGTAATTTATAAAACGTTGGTTTAGGAAAATTGATTACAATGGATGAGTTATATCAACCATACAAGTCCCAGCCTTTGGAACTTGTATCAATAGGATGCTTCACAATGAAGTGTCACAAAATAAACATTCACTTGACGAAATAGATGATTTTGACCACCATAGTTTTTCATGAACTTTTCTTGCTAATAAAATATCTGGAGGCTGAAAACGTTTGCTCAAACAAGTTTCTTGGTAACAATGAAAAAGATTATTATTTTCAATGATTACCTTCCAATTTTGCTATAGAGCCTATATTGATAAAATATTTCTTCATGATTATTGTTCTGAGTAGTAACGGATAGTATATCATACACGGATTTTTGTATTGTGTATGTTCCAACATTATACATTTATTACATATCAATGTTTCCAAATTTTTTTCTATTGTTCCATCACTCAATTTGCAACTGAAATCTATATTATACTTTACTATAATTGAAATTTACCAATGTAAAATATTTAAATTCATATTTAGTAGAAAATATATCAAATATAACACTTTAAGCAAGACCCGGTCTGTGAGACCGGATGTTTCGGTTTAGGTCAGTTCTGACCATGTTTCGGTTCATGTTAGTGTTTTAATGTGTCTCTTGTCTGTTGAGTTGATGTTGTATGTTTTTTTTTTTGAATCCACTTTTGCACTAGTCCTCGAGGGTATGATTAGTACTGATTCTGTTTTTTTTTTTATTTCTTTTTTCTATTATTTTTCCTCTAATTTCATTGTAATTTTTCAATATTCTTCTTTTCTGTACTCTTACTATGTATAATGAACTATTGTAATTGTGTTTTATGGAAGCAATTTTTGGGAGAAATCCTGTATGCTTCCATGTTTTTTATAAATAAATAAATAATAATGGAGGAGAATGAATATGATTGAAATCTGTGTAAAGAAAAGGGAGATAACGAAAAAGGCATGAAGAAAGACGATACGCTGTAGGTTGATAGAACACAAAAAGGACAAAAATAGACTTTGGGAGACAAAGGAGAAGGAACGGCCAGGAAACAAACGATGAAAAGGAGGAAATGAATTGAACGGGTGAAGAAAATCAGTTAGGGATTCGAGGAGTGGAAATTCAGAAGATCCGCCTTTAGCTATTCTGACAACGGATTCAGCTGAGAAAATCAGTTTAGGACAGTTGGAGCTTCAAGTTGAGAAAATGAGAGAGAGAGAGAGAGAGAGAGAGAGAGAGAATGAGGGTAGGTGAATGGTGAGAGAGGGTGAGAGTTGATCGAGAGGAAGAATTGATTTTGGAAAGGGTACAAACTGTTGTAGCGAACAATTATTGAAAATAATTAGTTGAATCCAATGATTGTGCATTTTTGATTTGTTTGAGACAGTTGAAATTTCAAATTCGAAAGGACAGAGAGAAAAGTGGGATAGTGGTGAGAGAGAAAAAGAGTTGATGATGTGGAGAGGAAATTTTCATTGTGAAAGGATGAATGAATGGCTGTAGCAAATAATTATTACAAATGAGTTGAATGTAACCATTTTTTGAACATTTTTATGTTAAGGACAGCTCAGGCACAGAAGATGGAAACACTCATGTAGCTCTTCACTCCTTAGTTGATGCTTGAAGTTGAAAAGAGAGAGAAAAAAGGGGAGAGCTGTGATGAGAGTAATGGCAGATAATGGAAGGACGGCTAAAGATTGATTTTGTAAATGGAATCAATAAAGCGAACAATTATTACAAATTAGCTTAATTAAATAATCTCTTTCTCACAATTTTTATGTTCAGGACTGTTAAAGCTTCAAGTCGATAAAAAGAGAGAAAGAGAAGTGGGAGAGCGGTGAGAACGAGTGGTTGATGGAGGACGAGGGAAGATCGATTCTGGAAAAGAAGAAAAGTTTTGAAGGTTTCATCATACAATTATTATCGATTGACCGAATTGTTCAGTTTCTTGTGTATATTTTCGAGTTTAGGACAGTACAAGCTGTCGAGAGAAGCTTTTGAGAGAATCTGTTGTCTGGAAGTTGAAAGAGGAAGGGAAGAGAGAACAGAGAGAGAAAAGAGGAAGAGTTAACGAGAGGAAAGAGAGAAAAAAGGACTCGATAGAAAGAAGGGAAAAGATTGATTTTGAAGGAGAATCGAATGCTTGTAGTTAAAAATAAAACCGTATTTGAGCATGTTAAATGTTCAAGACAAAAAGAACAATGAATTTTTAGCCTTGATTAAAAATATTAAAAGAAACGTGATGAAAGAAATGTTTATTCATCTATTGAGGTGTATGTGATGATAATGGGGAATAAATAAATTGGTTACAGCAATCATGCTTCACAGATTTCCTCCATAAAACTGAAAGAAAAATATGGAGCGGAGAAAATTGCACTAACATTCTTAATACAGTATTAGCAAAAAGCCTAATGATGCCCATATTAACCTGGAATGAAACATATTATAACAATATATCTTCATGTGATCGTAGATTAGCATTAAACGTATGAGTATAATATTATGGTTTATATGGCCCTGAATAGTTTTCAAATGTAGTTCACTTTATAACATTTCATCTTTTCATGTTCCATAATGTGCCAATCGAATATATAATAATAATGCCCAATAAAGATCAAAGCAATGACTCCAAACCATTGAGATAAACAAGCTATATAGTATCACATATAATAGTATATTTCGCACCTAGGGCCGAAAATGGGACTTTTCTGGCTCGAAATCGGTTTTCAAGTCCGAGGCCGTAGGCCGAGGACTAGAAAAGATTGAGAGCCGGAAAAACATTTTTGCCCATGGTGAGAACGTTATTTTTCGCCACACAGGAAAATAAACATATATATATATATATATATATATATATATATAATATATATATATATATATATATATAATATATATATATATATGAGAATAATTGTCTATTATAAGCACTTCCGAAAGCAAAAGTGGAAGGTCATAGCTCTAGCAAATCTGAGGTAATCTGAATATCAAGAAATTGTCCAAGTATTTTTTTTTTATTCTGATTTGTCTAAATAACCTAAAAGATTATGTTCAATAATGTAAGACGTTGAGTTTATACTTTTTATTCTTCCAAATGACAATACGATGATATTATTATTAATGTTTTGATTATTGAATGATAAACATAAATAATGAAAAGTTTTTGATCAGCTGTTTTAGCACACTTGAAATTTGGCCAATCTGAATGTCAACGGAAGTTTAGGTTAGAAGTTCTATCCTACTCTGAAAATAGAATTATTTGAATAGTTTATAATATATATCTCATCTGTATTTTATTCATCCAAATAAAATGATAGTATATTATTACAGAATACTTTATTGAATTCTAAAAGCATAAAATGATTCCGTTTATCCACCATGTTCCATGATAAACGCTGTACTAGGAGGTTTGAGGTTAGATTCTATTATACTCTGAAAATTGAATTTGAATAGTTTATAATATCTCATTATTTGTATTTCATTCATCCAAATAAAATGATAGTATCTTATTGCAAAAACTTTTTTCAATTCTAGATGCATAAACTGATTCCGTTTCATAAACTATTTTGTAAACACATTCACATCAAATCAGAATCAGCTGACTTCAAGGTTATTTTACAGCCCTAGGGCCGTAAAACTTTTACCGGCCTGGTCAGAAAACAATCATTTTCGGCCTCCATATGACGCACGAAAACCAGCTCATTACATCCAAGTGGGGCGAAAAATATTTTTTCGCCCCACTTGGATGTAATGAGCTGGTTTACGTGCGTCATATGGAGGCCGAAAGTGATTGTTTTCCGACCAGGCCGGTAAAATTTTTACGGCCCTAGGGCTGTAAAATAACCTTGAAGTCAGCTGATTCTGATTTGATGTGAATGTGTTTACAAAATAGTTTATGAAACGGAATCAGTTTATGCATCTAGAATTGAAAAAAGTTTTTGCAATAAGATACTATCATTTTATTTGGATGAATGAAATACAAATAATGAGATATTATAAACTATTCAAATTCAATTTTCAGAGTATAATAGAATCTAACCTCAAACCTCCTAGTACAGCGTTTATCATGGAACATGGTGGATAAACGGAATCATTTTATGCTTTTAGAATTCAATAAAGTATTCTGTAATAATATACTATCATTTTATTTGGATGAATAAAATACAGATGAGATATATATTATAAACTATTCAAATAATTCTATTTTCAGAGTAGGATAGAACTTCTAACCTAAACTTCCGTTGACATTCAGATTGGCCAAATTTCAAGTGTGCTAAAACAGCTGATCAAAAAACTTTTCATTATTTGTGTTTATTATTCAAGAATCAAAACATTTATAATAATATCATCTTATTGTCATTTGGAAGAATAAAAAGTATAAACTCAACCTCTTACATAATTGAACATAATAATATTTTAGGTTATTTAGACAAATCAGAATAAAAAATAAAAATACTTGGACAATTTCCTGATATTCAGATTACCTCAGATTTGCTAGAGCTATGACCTTCCTGTTTTGCTTTCGGAAGTGCCTAATAAACAATTATTCTCATATTTATATTGTTTATTTTTCTGTGTAGCGAAAAATAACGCTCTCACCATGGGCAAAAATGTTTTTCCGGCTCTCAATCTGATTTGAAACCCGATTTCGAGCCGGATAAGTCTTATTTTCGACCCTAGGTGCGAAATATACTATTACTGTTATAATTATGTGAGTTCAATACCGAGTCTCTCGACTCACTGATTCAGTTAGAACTATCACTCACTACATCGCAAGGATAGAAATATTCAGGTTAGAATTTATAACAGTCGGTTTAGCAAGTAAACAGGTATGAGATTGTATTTTCCAATAAATTGGATCGTTCTTGAAGTGATACTAATTGCTGCCAATAAGCAGAAAATGAGCTAATCTGATTTCCCGTTATAACTCGATTAGGCACATTACGAGGGCATGGTTCACTTCTAGATCCCTTCTTCTTCCTCAGCTTCTTCTTTTTCTCCATTATCTTGATTTCTCCTCCTCCTCCTTCTTTCCCTCCTCCTTCTTTTCCTCCTCATCCTTTCTCTTCTCCTTCTTCTCCTCTCCTTATTCTTCTCCTTCTTCTTTCCCTCTCACCTTTTCTTATTATCATTCTTCTTGATCTTTTTTTTCTCTCTCTTATTTTTCTTCTTCTTCTTCTTCCCCCACTTCATCAACGCTTACTCCTCCCTCTTCTCCTTTTTCTCTCCCTCTTACCTTTTTCTTATTATCCCTCTTCCCAATCTTTTCCTTCTTCCTCTTACTTTTCCTCTCCTTCTTCTCCTCTCTCTCCTTCTTCTCCTTCTCCTCCTTCTTCTTCATCTTCTCCTTCTTCTCATTAATATTTTCTCCTTCTTCTTCTTCTTCTTCTTCTTCTTCTTCTATTCCTTCTCCCAGTTCGTACTTTACCACCACAACCTCTTCTATTGCTTTATTGATGCCATTTAAGCTGGAAAGTGAATTACTACATCGTATACTAGATTCACTTAAATCTGTCATCATTCCTTATATTGTCACGTTATTCTTTATATTTAAATAACGATTAGCCTCCTGCTTGGCATCAGTCGGTAGAGCATGAAATATTTAATATATAATTATAAAATTTAGGTCGTGGTTTTTTTAATAGGATACAGTCTCATAAAAATCTTTATAGGCCCAGGTATGAGCTTCCCCTATAATTCTTGTAATTCATTAAAAAATAAGTATATATATATATGGTACTTATCCTATAGTGTTGAGGAATTAAAATAAATTGCACACCATAAACAATTTGATACATATATTAACAAATATTGCAAAAAAAATAGATCAAGGCAAAAAATATAAAGAGCGATAAAAATATATAATATAAAAATAGAACAATAATTGAAATCAGTAAAATATCACAGGCTAAATATTATTCTCTAAATTTATAGCACGAAACGTTACCATGTGCTTTTATTTTATAATCATATGCATCCTTTTGTATGTAGCTGCGATATAAGCTTGCTAATACTTGTCGACTTGGACAATTCCATTAAAAATAGGTTCCTTAAAATCAACTTGATAAATTGGCAACCAATAATCCAAATATATATATTAAATTCTCTAGTATCTAGTAGATTTCTTTGTAATGAATATATATTTTATCTCAGGGTGCAAGATTCGGCACCTGATGGAATAAGTAGAGCAATTCATCTAGTGAATCAGAGCTACAACAAACTCTCGCCAATTATATTGCAAAAATTAAAGATCATATGAACATGTATTAACAGCCTAGATTTTATACTTCTTTGATTTATTAGATTTTCTGAAATGTACTGACTCATTACTCCTCTAATAAAATACCTTTAATACTATATTTACTTGCGCAAGTATTTTTTATTAAATTCTTAATTTATAAGAAAACCCTTTCGACGAGCTAGCTTTGATTATTAGGTAATTTCGAAGCACTGAGGGCGCCCATCACTAATTCAATATTTCTCACTCACGTGTCGAAATCTTCTTATGAGCCGCTGATGTCGATCCAACTCCTGGTGGTCCTGAACTATGGTAGCCGGAATCGTCTCTCCCAAGGGGTTACAAAAAGTATTTAGAAAATGAAAATGACTTCTGCTTTATAAGAGCATCACAAAGTCTTATAAGAAATTTAATAATTCAAACTAACTTTAGCTTTTACAAGTTATAGCAAGGTATTACGCTCTATAATATTTAGGGTCCTCTCATGGTGGCATTTGGCAGGCGAGTGTTGGTTCTCCTTTCTCAATTTTACAATTCTTACTTCCGACTTTCAAATTTACATAAAATTTGAATATCCTAGTCCTCCGCCATTAAAGGTTCAAATAGACCGTACAAAAATATTAAATTATTACTTATGTTGTATGTTTAATAATTTCTTTGCCTTCGGGCCATATCCATAACATAGACTATATAACAATTTTATACAAATTCTAATCATTTGTAGAAATATATATAAATATTTTTGAATTGGCATACTATTGCCGCCTATCAACTGCCATTATGTGATTGGTGCATGCAAATTGTTTCAGTATTCATGCGCTTGGTAACCTCCTATTTCCTGGATACATTTAATTATTTTTATTAGGTTTTTTAAGTATGCCCTCTACATGCTAGTTAATTTTCTATATATTACTATTTATTTCATGCATCATAATAGTTAGCCACGTGACCTTTTGTTCTTCCAAATTGCATACCGTTTTGCCGCAATAGATCTCTGCCAAGGGGTTTGGTCAGATTCTACGTTGCATGGGTCGGTCGATTGTTAGGTCGCCGATCACTGAATGTTTATGTCTAACCTCAATCTTCAATATTTTATATAATATTATTTATTAGCAAAAAATTATTTCAATTCCTTTTAGGCTATTGTACCGTTTAGCCAGGACAAGCTGATGTTATCTAATCTTTATGTTATCTCCTTGGCGATATTAGCCAGTTACTTTACTCAGACCTATTAGTATTTCAGCTAGGGATTTTTATATCTACCCAAATTTCAAATATGTTACAATATTCATATAACATTGGAGCTTTCCATTCAACAAAATGCTTACAGTCTGAAGATAATCTTACCATCAATAGGGGTTGAGGTGAATAGCTGACAAGAGGGCTGTATTGACTTCAGGGTTCAAGGAATCCATTAGAAAATCACATACCAAATCATGTTAATCCACCACCAAAGTTCCTACGATTCCGTCCAGCGTTTTTTTTTTCATTTTCTCACCATTTTTGGTCAGAAATACCTCTATTTGTTTAAATTTAGTCTACCAGGCGAAGAAGGATATCTTAGTTTAAGGGATTGGTTCAAGTACACTTCAAATGAACTTTTCAAGTCGGCTGTGAGCTGGATGAAGATATTGCTATCATGATAATGATAACCTCCGCCATGGTGACGGCACATGAAGAAGAAGAAAAAGGAAAAGAAGAAGAAGACAAAGAAGAAGAAAGAGAAGAAGAAGAAGTAGAAGAAGAATAAGAAGAAGAAGAGGAAGAAGAAGAAGAAGAAGAAGAAGAAGAAGTAGAAGAAGAAGAAGAAGAAGAAGAAGAAGAAGAGGAACACGAAGAACAAGAAGAAGAAGAAAAAGAAGGAAAATAAGAGAGGGAGTGAGAGAGAAAAAAAAGATCAAGAAGAAGGATAATGAGAAAAAGTAAGAAGGAAAGAAGAAGGAGAGGAGAAGAAGGAGAAGAGAAAGGATTGGGAAGAAAGATAATAAGTAAACGGTAAGATTGATTGATTGATTGATTGATTACTTTATTTATGTAGATTACAATATATAATGGCTTATTAAACACTCATACAATAGCTTACAATACAGCAAAATTTTAGATGAATTTACATAGCATAAACTGAGAAATTAATAAATTATTGAACTGTACAATGATATAAAAAAAATCAATTTGGAATAACTATACAAGATAATATTGTAATGCATCTACATAAATTGGCGGAGCTTTGGACATATCAATGTCCATTCTTTGGAAACAATATTAAAAATATCCTTCCCAGTAACTCTCTACCAAGTAAGAGATAGTGAGTGAGAGAGACTGAGATTGATTGATTGATTGAGTACTTTATTTATGTAGATTACAATATATACTGGCTTATGCACTTATATACAATAGCTTACAATACAGCAAAATTATAGATAAATTTACATAATATAGACTAAGAAATAATTATTGAACTGTATATGATATGAAAAAGCAATTTGTAATATAATAGCTATAGATAATAATTAAATTGTTATGCATCTGCATAAATTGGCGGAGCTATGGAATATCAATGTCAATTCTTAGGAAAGAATATTAAAAATATCCTCCTCACTAACTCTCTACCAAAATGGAGGGAGAGAAAAAGGAGATGAGGAAGGAGTGAGCATTGATGAAGTAAGGGAGGAAGAAGAAGAAGAAGAGGAAGATGAAGAAGAAGAAGAAGAATAAGAAGAAGAAGTCTACCAGGATTACCTCAATATCATGAAATGATTTGTTGTGCAGTAACTAAGACCAGTTCTGCAATCAAACTCGGCCCACTGCAACGGAGAAGTTGTAATTGCTATCACGATAATATCACGATATTGGATCTGGCCAACCGAAATCGTTACATCATATCTTCATTGAGAAGTACCAGCAGTTCTCTGCTTAATTCAAGTGCCTTCAATCGAGCAGTGATTCTCAATTACTTAGCAACACAATATTGTTACTTGCTCAATACACTATAAGAATGTTGTGTTATTGCTCAAGAGTTATATCCCTCACTCTTTCTATCTCTTCCTCTCATTTTTTTCTCTCTCACTCTCTCTCTTTCTCTCCCTCGATATAAAATAATATCCTTCCCATCATACACAACCTGAGAAAGAGAAAAAAAGAGAGAGAGTGAGAGAGAGCGAGAGATCCTCCCATCATACATGACCTGAGAGAGAAAGAAACAAAGAGAGAGATTGTGAGAGAGAGAGTGAAGTTCAGATTCAGATTCAGGTTTCTTTATTCATGAGTTTAACAAAACAAAATTCAACTTACGATCTTATGTAGCCTTGAAAATAATCACCAATAAGAGTAAAATAACATAATGAATCACGGGCAAAGTGACCAGGCTTCCCACATGCATAACAAGTTGGTCTTCTCTTAAACTGCTGGGCTGCTCCGACCTGTCCTACTGTCTTCTCATATGAATCCGCCCCTAGCCCATCATGATTGACTTGAAAGATCTTGGATAGGGGATTGCTGGATCCACTGATGTTCTCCATCCTTTCCGCAATTTTAACAGCATCCTCCAAATCAGAGGGTGGGTACAGTTTCAGCATGGTGGCCACCTGGGCACGAAGTCCCCGGACAAATGAGGTAAGTACAGTCTGATCCATCTGTGAGCGGGACCACTCCATTTGTTCCCGACTGGCAGCTGTTGGTTGTGCCTTTTGTCCCAGTGTCCAACATTGGTCTGCAAAGGCACGTGCAGTCTCCCCAGGCGGTTGAGTGGTTCCCATGAGTTCCAGCATATAATGCTGTGGGTCTTGGGATTGGCCAAACCGCTGATGCAACACCTTCTTGAAGTCTCTAAATCTAGCTGCGGTCTTGAAGAGTTCAGGGTGCGAGTCCAAACAGGCTGCTACCGGGCCAGTCACCTTCAGCCTGCAGATGAATTTCTGGGCTGCCTCATCCCAGTTGCCAGTTTCTGCCACTAGGTTGATGTTTTTTAGAAACTCCTCAACTGTTGGGCCAGTGCCATCTCCGGTGAATGTTTTGATCAGCGACTGCAGCCCCAGATCCTTCTTCACCCTTGGTTGGCTGGTTGATTGACTCGTACTCTGGGCCTGTTGTTCTCTGAGAGCAGCTAATTCTATGGCAGCTTGTTTCTGTTGTTCTGCTCAGGCGTTTCTCTCGGTCACCAGCTGGGCCACCCTCTCGTGGAGTTCTTCCATGGCTCGTTCCTCCTCAGTGGCCATTGTTGCAGCCACCCCACACCTGACACCAAATTATGTAACCGAATACTGGTGGGGTGGACAGCAGAGAAACACCGAAAATTGATTCAAATCTATTATAATCTACGCCCTTCCTGTGGGGCAATACTTCCTTAAATCTAAAACTTACTGACTAAACCACAAAGTAATGAATCACTTAAAATTAGATCAAGTAAACGAATCAATTGAAGAATAAAAAAAAATTTAAAGTTTTCCAACAAAAGAAAAATGTATTTATGTTAGTTCAATATAAGGTCAAAGGACTGCCAAGGTACAAGGAGACCTCTTCCCCTTTAGAAGGGGACAGAATGGGCAGAATTACACTACCGGTTGGATCTGTCCCAGGACCCACAAAATTAAACTACTATTGAGTATTAACAAAGTTTCAACAACAACAAAACAAAATAATAAAAAAATAATTTAGATTATTTCAGATTTAAGTTGGTATAGGACAATAAATACAAAATAGGATGGAAACCAATAAGGACCAGAACTGACACTATTATTCTACTGTGACCTTCGATAAATTTCCCAAGACTTTTGCTGGATATAATTGAATTTAATATATTTTCCAAGAAGGAATCACTGAATTGTTCCTCTTTTACACTGTGGAACTAATTAACTGCTCCCACAATAAATCCACTTCGGGAGTTCAAATTTAACTTCATGAAATTTATCTAATCATGAAATAACCCAGCAATTAAAACCGATACATTTGATCTAAAACGGTATAACATAAATTAGCATATCAATGAAACCTTAGAAAAATAGTTAAAATAATTACAATACTATAACAGTTGAAATGCATCTAATCAGGGAGTAGCACGGCAATTATAACTGATACTATCGATCTAGAATGGGATAACATAATTATATTAGCATTCCAATCAAACTTTAACAAAATAGTTAAAATAATTACAATACTATAACAGTTGAAATGCATCTAATCAGGAAATAGCACAGCAGTTATAACTGATACTATCGATCTAGAACGGTATAACATAATTATATCAGCATTTCAATCAAACTTTAACAGCCAAACTTTCAGAAAATTACAAGAAATCAAAAACTTAATTATGTGAAATAGATATCTTGTCTCCTACTACTAGAGCAAAATTAGTGAGGTCGCTCAACCAAATCAATCATTTGTTCTACAATTCATATTAGCAAATGTTGTCTTATTCCACCCTAACTTAATTCCTTATTTAACTATAATCTAACCTCAAATTTAGTTCTCAAATATAATTGAATACATTCTTTTGCTTGAATAACCTAACAAATTTACACTGGAGAAGAACGTGCCGGCTGTAACTCTGAGTGTCACAGGTTACAAAGTTTAAGTTTGAAATTTAAAATAAAAATAGGTTGCTCAAATTTTGAATAATGTTCCTCCGAAAAACAGAAGTGAAAAATAGTTTTGAATTTCAGTCACTCACCCCACACCAACACAATCGCGACATCCATCTCCACTAAGGAACCTGTCCTTCAATCTCGAGAGCTGCCCACTGACTGACTAAGAGCTCACCGAAATTTTCCACAGGTTGTAGAAAACTCTTGGCAACCTGGTCCGTAAGCTGGCGCCCTCAAACGATTCATCAGGGAATTATCAGTCAAAAAGAAAATGAATAAGAACATTAATTTTCTTTCCGAGTGACAATTACACAGTGGAAATGTCGTGGACTGCAACCAGGAAGACGGCATTGACCGCTGAGGCAGCAGTTCTGCTGCCTACATCGACCGATGCTGTTCAAAGTACAGCCGGCAATTGTTCTTCTTTACAATAATTAATATCTCTAATCTTATGACTAACTTAAAACTAAATTGTCTTCCACACTCTCACATAGCTCCCTCCTCCAGAGAAGAGCTGGTCCTCCAGCTCTGGTAAGTCGGTACCTAATGTGGTCACTCAGACGTGGTCATCCTGTAGCTGGTATTCCCTCAGCTGCCTCACAATTGCCTCCACTGAGGTGTTGGGTGCACCACCAGGCGGCGTGGCCGCAGCGATGTCGTCCTTGGCAGATCCCTCACTCCCAGTCTGGTTTTGACCTCCAAAGCCTCGGTGTAGATGTCGTCTCACAAGGATGGTGGCCAGGAAGGTTGCCACCAGTACGCCTCCTCCAAGGATCAGCCCCCACGCTGTTCTGGAACTGTTGTTCTATTCCTGGTCCCACCTCTCTAGTTGTTGTTGAAATTCCTCGAATGGCACCTCAGGCAGTCCGGCTGGCCCTTGTCAGTAAGAAACTCTCCGCATCACTTGTTGCAGCAGGTGTTGCGCCTCCTTGGTGCTTGGCTGGCCTTGAGTGGTCCGGATCAAAGCAGTAGGTGCAGTCAAGGTGTTTATCCGCTTGTCCAGGTGCACCTCGCCCACCTGCCGGGTTGCTGGCAGCAGTTCATAATGATCGGTGGACATCATGCAACCAGCATGTGCCTTCGCCTCCCTAAGCCCATGGATTATGGTGTGTGTGACTTCTGATTTGCCACCATGGTGACAATGTGAGTTCAGCCGTCTCTCTCCTTGGATATTATAGACCCAGGTCTGTCGTGGGATGTCCCACACCCAGGTATCAGGTGGAGTGCCCAGGATAGCAGTTCTGGGGCAGAGTTACAAGATGTCATCAGCCTCTCCTAGGTACAGGGCACTCAAACAGGATAGATGATGTCTCTTGAAGATGGTCAGTTCAGCTGGGCAGATGGTCGGTTCTCCTGAAGAACACCTGGCCAGGTATTCGGTGTCCGGTTCGGCATACCGCTGCTGGTCCTCACTCAGCAGTAACAACTCTCCATCCAGATGGAACCGGGTCGCTAAATTGGTCACAGGATCATGAACGGGTAGTGCATGCGCGCGAAACAAGGTGAAGCGTCTACCTGCTGCTGTTAAAGGAAGATCTACAAACACTTTGATTGAACCTAAGATGGACATGGCTCGAGTCTGTGCAGCCTGGTAGTATGGGTAAGCCTCCTCTGCACCCGCGATCAGCCCCAGTTCCTGTGGTGGACTTGAGCGAACCCTTACAAGCAAAGCTCTCATCTCTGAAGGAGATATCAAGCCAACACTTAATTTACCCTGTGACACCTTTTCAAGAGCGGCTAACAAATTATTCAAGTCACTTAAACTTAACATAATGGCTAACTCTAAGTCCTGTAGTTTGGCTGTTACATTCACAAAAGTCTTAAGTATTACTTCACTATCGCTAACCTTATGTACATCAGGACAATAAATACAAAATAGGATGGAAACCAATAAGGACCAGAACTGACACTATTATTCTACTGTGACCTTCGATAAATTTCCCAAGACTTTTGCTGGATATAATTGAATTTAATATATTTTCCAAGAAGGAATCGCTGAATTGTTCCTCTTTTACACTGTGGAACTAATTAACTGCTCCCACAATAAATCCATTTCGGGAGTTCAAATTTAACTTCTCGACTTTAACAAACTAGTTAAAATAGTTACAATACTAAAACAGTTGAAATACATCTAATCATGAAATAACCCAGCAATTAAAACCGATACATTTGATCTAAAACGGTATAACATAAATTAGCATATCAATGAAACCTTAGCAAAATAGTTTAAATAATTACAATACTATAACAGTTGAAATGCATCTAATCAGGGAGTAGCACGGCAATTATAACTGATACTATCGATCTAGAACGGGATAACTGGTGGACTGCAACCAGGAAGACGGCATTGACCACTGAGGCAGCAGTTCTGCTGCCTACATCGACCGATGCCGTTCAAAGTACAGCCGGCAATTGTTCTTCTTTACAATAATTAATACCTCTAATCTTATGACTAACTTAAAACTAAATTGTCTTCCACACTCTCACATATCTCTCTCTCTCTCTTGGTAGAGAGTTACGGGGAGGGTTATTTTCAATATTCTCTCTTTCTAAAGAATTGACATTGATATGTTCAAAGCTCCGCCAATTTATGTAGATGTACTACAATATTATCTTGTATTGTTATTCCAAATTGATTTTTCTCATATCATTGTAAAGTTCAATAATTATTTTCTTAGTTCATGTTATGTAAATTCATCTAGAACTTTGCTGTATTGTAAATTATTGTGATGTTTTCTTCATTAATGAGATGCTTACCACTGATAAATGATCATTGTGAATGATTTAACATGCTGAGTGAATTATCATGGTCGTTATATTTAACAATATGGTATTTACCGCTGTTTCTCCTGAATCATCTAGACGGTTGAATCATCCTGAATCATCGGGGACTAGGCGGGTATATGAGGAGAACCAGTTGAATCATCCCCATAAAGCAAAGTTTGGAGATATTGTTTACCAACTTCAAAGACTTTGTCTGCTGGGGAGTGGCCTGTTTTATGTGCAAGTAAAAATATGCAATGCAC
Source organism: Nilaparvata lugens (assembly GCF_014356525.2). Lineage (NCBI taxonomy): Eukaryota > Metazoa > Arthropoda > Insecta > Hemiptera > Delphacidae > Nilaparvata > Nilaparvata lugens. The sequence goes on from NC_052516.1 coordinate 20,520,408, forward strand.
TCTCAATCAGCATTGATTGAATAATCATACTTATCTACAGACTTTTCTGAGATCACACACATTGATAATTTTTACTTCCCTTGCCATATTACCATAGGTAAGGAAAGTATTGCTTTCCTAAAAAAATAAGGGTACCACAATTTCTAAATTTCTATACGTTTCAAGGTCCCCTGAGTCCAAAAAAGTGGTTTTTGGGTATTGGTCTGTAGGTGTGTGTGTGTAAGAGTTTATGTTTGTCTGTGTACACGATATCTCATCTCCCAATCAACGGAATGACTTGAAATTTGGAACTTAAGGTCCTTACACTATAAAGATCCAACACAAACATTCTCGATCAAATGCAATTCAAGATGGCGGCTAAAATGGCGAAAATGTTGTCAAAAACCGGGTTTTTCACGATTTTCTCGAAAACGGCTGCAACGATTTTGATCAAATTCAAATTCATACTGTAAAGCGTTTTTTAACGGCTTCACACATGTAGTCATGTAATGCTGTATTTTTACTCGCCTCACATATGTAGGGTGAATCTTGTACTGAATCAATGGTGTAGAGGCTATAAATTTTGCAATGCGTGTGTGGACGCTGAGTGTACACCAGACTGATTGACTCACTACAAGATTCAATACAATTGTCGGAATCGCGGGAGGCCTAAACACTCGCTCACCCTTGATTCTTCTAATGACAGATTGTATAGTGATGAAATTTTTATAAGCAGTGTAGTGATCGCTAAACACTGAAGACGGATACCTTAAAATTATTACCTGTGAAGAATGAGCATATAAAATCATACAGGTCGAGCAAAAATCCCGATGTAGATAATTTACGGGACTGCGTCTCTAATAAGTTCTGAAGGATTAAAATACGGTATTTGGACCAAACATCATTCAGAATATACTTCGAGAACAGAGTCTTGTCGGGTTTTAAGCTCTATTGTAGGAATTTATATGATCTCTGGCTGCATCTGCTGTACAATTGATGTGTTCGCTCCTAAGTCGAGGTTGGTAACAGATAAAAGCTGATATATGAGCAGGTAAGAACAAAGAATAAATATCTCGATCTGACCCCACTCACTACATCCACTTAGACCTGTTCCAATATCCAGCTTAATTCAATTATTCCAATGATCGTATTCGATCGGTTCTTGATGATGTAGAACGTATCAGACACAATAATTGACAGGCTTAAGAAATAATCGAACTCAGAAAACGAATTAACAAAACTGAAATATATTATAATAAAATATATGATCATACAGTGCAGATTCAGAATTTGATTTACAGGTTGATAATAATTTAGCATTAACAAAAGAGTTAAAAATTTTCTTGTGCTTGCATGATACCATGCGTGATTCGACAGAATTTTACAATTGATAAAGTTTAACAGTTTTGAAAAAATAGTGAAAAAATGAATTATAAAATATTTTTAAAATGCTCGGGGTCGTGGTTCTGGCAGCGGAGGATAGCTAATCAACTACAAGTTCGTATAAATTAAATATTGAATAAGTTCTAGGCTCTTAATGCTAAAAGCGCTTGTCGGCGTGGCCAATAATTTAACGAAGAAAATTTTATGTTTTTCTGCACTGAAATATTTTTCGAAGCGTAGATTGGGGCCCCTTTAAACTTATAACTCACGTGAAATTCCTTGGCGGTCGTGGTTTTCTTCTTTAGATCAAAAATCGTTTGATCGGCAGCAATCCAGGCTTCGGTTTCAGCACGTGTGGAATTTTAATTTAATATTTCCTTCACCAAATGAATTAAGGGATGATTTAACTTTAAACTTTTAAATTTATCGATTGATGGAAATAAATTTACAAATAACAGATATATTGGCCTAAAATATTGGCTCACAAATAAAACATATAAAAATCGAACAAGAATTTTTTACAAATAGGTCTTGGTAACTATAAAGAGATCTGAACGGTGAGGATTTCAAAAGGGAAGTGCTCTCTTTTTCTCTAAGCTTCTTGGCTAGACCTTTCTTCTGAGAATCTCGATGTAATAATTTGCATGAAAATTTGCCATTGGTAGAACGATTGTGACGTAGACATGACGTCAGTGGCAAGCAAGAGAATATAATTCCTTTAATTACAATAATAATTCAATTTATATAATTCTTAAAACTGCTTAATCTTCTAGACATAGTTCCTCTCATACAATGTACATGTGCTAGCGTATATGATAAGGCAGGTTTGTTGTCTGATAGTAGATTAACATGTGTTGCTTTCAAACGATCACCTTTTTGGTGCTATTTCTATGCACTATGATTGGCTTAGGCTTGCCAAAGAGATTTAATTACCATGTGGTTCAGTTGAATTAATCATTAATAAATTAATATTCTTATACAATTTTTATTAGGTTTGAGACTGTTATAATTAATTTCTGCCGTTTTATCAATAATATACTGTTCATGCTATGACCTAGTTAGTTACAATAAGACCTGACATATAATATAATTTCTTAAATAATAAATAATTTCAACGATAATACATGCATTTTATTTTTTTATTCGAAATTCTTGGTCCTTTATTGATAGTTTTATAATTTTTAGAAATGGTATTATATCTTGCGTGAAGCCAGCATGACATTTGACAATACTTTGAATCAGTCAGCTGCGTTCGAACTGTTTTAAAAACATCTGATCGATAGTAAACAAAGTGTAACCTCAAAATCAGTGAGCAATTCATAAATAATTCGTGCTTTATTTGCAGAATAATTACAATTTCATTGAATAATTTTCTAGAAAATATTCAGTACAGAACGGTACTCTTATCTAATATACAGTTACCGATAAGTAAGCTTTATCGCTCGGTCGCTAACTATTCCTTTAGCAAATTCTTTCATTTTAAAAGGTAATCACAATTTTCTCTCTTCTCATGAGATCTATTTGAAAGATTCATCACAATACCTAGAAAAGTCATTGATAAGCTCTATCAACTGCCATAAGTCCCATATCTGTAAAAGTTTCAGGAGCATTTCACCATCTATGCAAAGATTGATTATAGATTCCCAATTATCAGGCTTCACATACAAATTGAACAAAAAATTTTAAGTGGAAAAGATTGAGCTTAAAAATCTCTACAATTAATGTTCAGTAACATTTTCACCTAAAATTGAAAATAAGCTCGAAATTCGAGAAAAAAAGATTATTCAATTGCAAACTGTTGGCAACTGTTGATTCTATTAAATCATTTACTATGAAGAGATAGCAGACTTTGTGTGTCTGCAGCGTTATTGTCCTGTCACCAGCTGGCTCAGATCTTAGAAAAGTAGACTTGAGATGCGCGGGAAAACTATCGACAGTTGATCAATTCTCATAACGGCAAGGAAAGTTGTGTGAGTGCACCACACCAGATTTTTCACTGATGGTGAGGGGGAGAAATGATGGAGAGAGATGGGTGAACGTACACTTTTAGGTGGATTCCGGAACACTGGAGGAGTGATTCTGCAGATTGTACATTTATGTTAGCAAAGCTGGTCGCAATCAGACATCCTTCCAAAATTAATTACAGTATTTTAATTACTGTAACTGATACTCCTTTTGAACTTTTTTACAGACATCCTTTACTTTCAACGCCTTCCTTATAAATCGCATTTTGAGGTTGTTTCAAGGAGGAATCTGAAGAGAAACTCGGTAAGGTCGAAAAGAGATGAGGAAATATGGTGAAATTTGACAGTTGATTTTCCGATTCTATTTCCAGCAGAATGTAGGAAAAGGAAAAATACACTGTGAGAGGAAAATGTGGGAGTAAGAGAGAGAATAAATAGATTAACATTACTGGAAGAAAATATAAGAGAGAGATAATATGAAAAGAGAAGATGATCGGAGAAGTTGTGAGTGAAGGAGGAGAAGAAAATGGGATGAAAGGTGAAGAGAGGAAGTGGAGGGATAAAAAGGGAAAGATTGTCGAGGTGGGGGAGAAATAGGAGAAGATAGAATAGAGTGAGAGGGAAATATTATCACCGGGAAAGGAATGCTGTCCGAATCAATTGTTGTGAAGAAATGGAATTACATTTGGCGACCTCAAAAAGTTGACAATTATGATTTTTATCTTGTCCTGGCGAAGAGAGGATGAGAAAGGGAGTGTGTGGGAAGGGGAAGAAAGAGGAAGTGTGAGTGAGAGAGAGGAGAATTTGGGAGAGAAAGAATTCCAGCTGTCGAAGATTGAAAATGAACTCAGTGATGGGGAAACTTCCATTTTCAGATTTTTGCGGTGTTGCTCTTTGTCTCTCTCTCTCTCTCTCTCTCTCTCTCTCTCTCTCAATCTCTGTCTCACTCACTCACTCGCTTACTCTCTCTCACACCTATTTCTTGTTCTTTTTTCATCTGTCGACATCCTGTTAGAGGCACAAAGTCGGAAAATCACTGTTGAATTTAATTTTTGACTTCAAATTGAAAGAAAAATCGCGGAAAAGAATTCGCGTTTTGACGTGCTCTAATATTATTTATTCAGTTGCTCTATTACATACGCCTTGTTGATCATTTCTATTCCCACTCACTTACTGAAATATTGGGGTACTGTACTAAAAAAAACCAAAACTCCCGTATTTTTATATATTTTTAGGCTATAAAGACAGTTACTAGATAAATACGAGTATACGCTAAATGAATGAGAATATTTTTCTGTCATCACAATATTTATTGGTTGGGTTCTCTCTGGTGTCCTCTAAAAAAAACCAAAACTCCCGTATTTTTATATATTTTTAGGCTATAAAGACAGTTACTAGATAAATACGAGTATACGCTAAATGAATGAGAATATTTTTCTGTCATCACAATATTTATTGGTTGGGTTCTCTCTGGTGTCCTCAAAAGAGAATAGAAGGGTACTATTGATTTCACAATAATTAAAATGACAGAATCCTTTAAAAATGAATACCTGTGATAATAAAAAACAAAACTAGTTAATGATTGATCCTCATAATGAAGTTTCTAGATAATTGAAGGTCTAACACATATATTGTGAGTTCTACTCTGTTATAAAAATTGGAAATGTGAATTGAATTACCCAATTATTAATTTTATCTATAATTGAATTAATTACAATAAGATGTAATTATAAATGGAATTGGAAATGTATTACTCTTAAAACTCGTACTATCAAGCTCAAGACTGAAATAAAATAGTTATTTGTGGAACTAAAACTCCAACACCAACACCAACACTCCCCTTCCAGCTATTGCTGGCAATGTTCCAATTCATATACTGGTCAGCAGGTATAATATTGTTTTCATCACAAGAGCATGAAGCAAAATGACACGGCGCAACCAATTGTGCGCAAAATGTCCGTCTGTGTCTACGCTACAAACTGTGGAGGGAGAAATGAGTTTCTCCTCTTCATGTTAAAAGTAATATATCTCAGACTTTGAGACTTTTAGTGCGCAAAGTGAAGTTTGCTGCACCGAAATAAACGTTTACGCACGAGCCGTAGGCGAGGGCGAAATGGTTTCTTGAGTGCAGCAGAGGATCTTTGCGTACGTATTTCACATTAAATTTTCCCTACAGTTGCCATTGAATATGAGAAGTGGTTGATTATGGGTAAAATGATGGCTGTAATCCATCAAATGATTGTCTGTATAACTTTGTTATTAATAACAACTTTGATTTATTTTAAACTTTATAATCCAATTGAAGATTGACGATTGATAATTTATTCAAATAATTCATTTAATTTGAAAATTTGAATAATTTTGAGTAGATCTTAATTATTTCCAAATCATTTTCCAATAAATCAATTTATGAATGAAAATAATATTATTGAAATAATGAATAATAATCATTAATTATTAATAATATTCAAAATTTATAATTCAATTAGTTCTTATAATATTTTTATTTATTTGAAAATCAGAAAAAATATAGATAGAGCAAATTTTCATTCAAAATACACGTCAACAGCTAATTGGGATGACTGCAAGATAATATGCAAAGTATTAAGAGTACGCAAAGTAATACTTTGCACAATAGAGTGAATACTTTGCGCAATGAAAAATGATTCTTTGCATTCTGTAATCAGTGCAGGAATGGTCACTTTTCAAGGTACGCAAAGAATCACTTTTCCGCTCTAGTGCGGGAAAAAAATTTTCTGCTCTCCAGATTTGCGTTCTGTAATCAGTGCAGGAATGGTCACTTTTCAAGGTATGCAAAGAATCACTTTTCGGCTCTAGCGTGGGAAAAAATTTTTCTGCACTCCAGATTTGCAACATGGCTACACAAAAAAGTTGGTGGGTTATATGGAGGATTAGTGCACGAAAACAAAAATTAAGTTGGTAACAATGACTGTGGTTAGATGTAGATAAGAATCATTTCAATGGCTACCCTACATTTATGATAAAATCCCAATCTAGAAATCCAAAACAAGAATAATGTTTATCTAAATCATAATTAAATAATAACTTCTCATCATTTAATAATAAATAATGTTTATTTTCTATTGACAGTAATAATTATTTCAAATCCAAGCAATGAGAAATGTAGCAAACACACATTTTGAAATTCGAATTTTCAGGTTAAATAATTACCGTTCGAAATCCATGTCAATAAAATTAATAAAATAACATTAGAATATACTACAATAAAATATTTTCTGTTGTCTATGTTATTTTATAAATATTTTTTAGTTTACTTATAGTATTTTTCGGTAATTGTAGTTGATCATAATTCTAAATATCTGAATACTGTTTTTAGCTGGATGGAACGAAGTTAGGTACGATTCTTCCCGCTAGGCGCGCGCTTGTCGGTTCAGTCATTTTGCAGTCTCTCAACCGGCGTGTATTTTAAATGCGAATTTTTTGTTTTATCTGTATTTTTTCTGATTCTTGAATGAATAAAAATGAGAACTTTAGCTGAGAATTTTCAACTTCAATTGGATTATTAATTTTTAAATGAATTGAGGTTGTTATTAATAACAGCATCACACACACAAACATTTGATGGATTTCAGTCATCATTTTATCCATAATTTCCCACTTTTCATATTCAATGGTAACTGTAGGAAAAATTTAATGTGAAATACGTGCGCAAAGTTCCTCTGCTGCACTCAAGAAGCCATTCCGCCCTCGCCTACGGCTCGGGCGTAAACGTTTCTTTCGGTGCAGCAAACTGTCACTTTGCTCATTAGTTGCACAAATAACTATTCTTGATCTTTTCCTTATTTCTTGCACTCATCGACCCAACACTGGCGTTTCCAGACATTTGAGAACTACTAGATGATTTCTTTCAATCTCATATCTTTAGAATTGATGAGTGAAATCAGGATTTAAATGTTATGAAGCTCAGACTAGAATAGTTAAGTTCATTAACTATTTCAGATTGACAGTCTATTTCGATTTTGAGCTTGATTTCTTTTACAATTTAATTTTCTCTTTCATGTGGAATAATTGCCTGTAGGTCGGTATTGGGGTAAAAAATCTTATGCAGAATGGGTAGTTGATGAGAAAATTCAAAAATATATTAAACTCATAGATATAAACAGATGTTTGAAAATTGAGGTAATGTTTACATTTGATAGTAATAATTTGTTGTACTCATAGATTGGGGCGTATAAAATACTTTGGAATTATTTATTCAAGTTGTTAATATCTTATGATATCTTATGTTCCAATAGAATTCAAATTCAGTAGAAACACTCTAACAGCCCACATCCTTGATTCCGAAAAACTTGGAAACTGCTTCTTCAGTAAGAAATTTATCTCCCATGAAATTCCGTAGACTATCACCAGGAAATGCTTTGATGAATCTCCTCATCACTCTAAAACATAAGGAACCAATCTCATTTATCGATCTTTCCTACAATTCTCCTTGTTTTCATTTCTCTCCTTCTTCTTCAACTCCTTCTCCTTCTCCTTCTCCTTCTCCTTCTCTTTCTTTTTCTACTTCTCCTTCTCCTTCTCCTTCTCCCTCTCCTTCTCCTTCTTCTTCTCCTTCTTCATCTTCATCTTCTACTCCTACTTTTTCTTTCCACCTCCACTGTCTTCTTCCACCATCGTTAATTGGCCCTCCATTTGGGAGGTCTTGATTGAAGCGTTCTCACTTTTTCTCTCTCATTCAATCCTTTTTTGTCTGTATCTTCTTCCCTCGTCTTTTTGAGCTCTCATTAGAAGTGTGCCAGAATTTAATTACAACCCAAAAGAATATTCCGATAATAACTTTGTTACATAACTTAACGTCTTAGGCGTACCTCTTTGATCTAATTTTCCTCCCTTCTCTTCTCTATTTCTTCACAATTGGTCTGGTTCTCCAAAAGTTTGATTACTGGTTACTCTTTTAACGTTCGCCCTGTTTCGGAAATGTTTTGAACTGCCTTGTAAATTATAAAACTCTCAACTCCAAAAAACCAAAGAACAGCTTTTAATTATGTAAAAATAATTTTATGTTTAGCAAAAAGCTCTCAACTACAGGCTTCATTACAAAATGTTATAGATTAACATCTTTTCGATGGTTTTGAATCTTCTTTTTTAGAGAGTTTCGACTACGAGAGTTCCAAGTTGAAAGAATCTCAAAGATTGATGAAGGTTTGGATTATGAATGAACTATAATAACAAATGTGTTTCAAATTATTAATAAAGCTGAAACAATTTAAGAAAGTTCAGTTGGTGATATATATTATGTTTATAATTTTAAGCCATGAAAAAAGCTGAAACAATTTGATAAACAAGCTGAAACTTGTTAAAACCATTTGAGGAAGCTCAGATGGAAATATTATCATTGACCGAGCGAAGGGAGGTCTAAGATTCAAGTCGACGGTTTGGCATTTCTCTTAATGTTTAAATGTTTATATGTTGCGCATTTACGGCGAAACGCGGTAATAGATTTTCATGAAATTTGACAGGTATGTTCCTTTTTAAGTCGACGTATATACAAGGTTTTTTGAAATTTTGCATTTAAAGGATAATATAAATGGAAAAAGGAGCCTCCTTCATACGCCAATATAAGAGTAAAAATCAGACTATACAATTATTCATCATAAATCAGCTGACAGGTGATTACACAGATGTGTGGAGAAGCCAGTCTATTGCTGTATTTTCATAGTCTATACTTTCAATCAGGTACTTGTGGATGAGAATACTGCGTGAGGTCTACTGTTCACAGAACTACTAGTTATGATTTCAAGTCATGTCTAAAGCTGGTACAATTCGAGAAGTTCAATCGAAAGTGATATTATGTTGATCATGATGGTAACTGTTTCAAACACATAGGGCCGGTTTCCGAGCTCGGGATTTTGCTAAGTTCTAGACTTTAAACAGCTGGAGTCAGAAATTTGGCTTTCCGAAACGGGGCGTAGTCGTAGTCATTGTCAAAGTCACGTTTGAATTAAATTTCAAAAACTAGAAAATTAAACACAAAATGAAATAAAGAGAAAAGAGTGTAAAGTTTCAGCTATTTTAATTATTTAGAGATGTTTAGATTCGTCAAGGAAAAACGTTTCCAATAATAAATTAAGTTTTAGAAATGAGAAAATATAAACTGCGACTACTGTTATAAAAACTGTGACTACGCCCTGTTTTGTAAAGCTAATTTTCTTACTCCAGCTGTTCAAAGTCTAGAACTTAGCTGAATCCCGAGCTCGGAAACCGGCCCCAAGTTAAAGCTAATTTTATCAGGCAATAATTGTTCCATTGAGCCCCATAATTGTCCTATCTTCTATCAATTAATCAGTGCCATTTGGCTATTATTAATTGCGTGTGAAGCCTTTCCCTACAACCATTGGTTGTCCTTTTATACATCAGTGTTCCAGTTACCAACCCTCTCTCTCCCACGCCTGGAGAATCCCCGTTTTACCACGTCAATGCAAGTTGATAATCTAGTTACATGATTTAATTTTCTCTCTTCACGGTCTCACCGTTCAGTGTGTGTTTGAGAGGTGTGAGTGAGAAAGTGTGTGAAATAGAGAGTGCGAAAGAGAGCTGATGAAAGTGAGAGAGAGGGTGTGAGATGTATGGAGAGAGAGAGTGAGAGAGATGAGTTAGCAGCAATGACGTAAGCGAATTAATTGAAGTAGAACTCCACTTGATAGAACGTGGATAACTCAATTCAAGTAGAACAAATTCGACAGTAATATTGGCAGGCTGCAGCCCGAACTCGTAGAATAATTTACTGTCAGGTAGTTTAGGAGTGTTTAATATGAGACCTCTTGTGAGCAGTTAAATGGCTTAATACTACTTTATCCCAACTACAGTTCACTTTTGTGATCTTTACTGGAATTTGGATCACAGGACAGAACCCTCATATTTAATTCTCTAGTACGAAGTTTATCATAGATTTATTCTGAATTCATTCTAAGAAAACTTACAGTCTAGCAACAAAACACCAATTTGACTATTCATTAAAAGTTTTCTGTCCTTGAGTGCTGAAAGAGCTTGAAAAATTCTTCAGTAGGTGTTTAGTAAATACCAAAATAGGCGTGTGTACTCGTCATCACATTCTTACTCAATAATATGAGCAACATAAACCTGGTCCCCGACTTTCCCAATTTTTTTTCCGAATTGTTTATGCTGCTAATAATATGGTCTCTCCTTCATGGTATCCACCTTTTTTTATTGAGTACGGCAGAATGAATAAACGCACAGTGGAACATTTACAAGTTATCTTGATTAGAGATTATAGAATTCAATATGAATTTATAAAATATCACAGTTCGAGAGATATTACTTTTTACATGAAAAGTGGAAACCGATTTCTCCTTCCACAGCTTGTAGCATGAACAGAAAGAATGAAAATTTATTTCGCTAAATTACAAAATATAAAATCACTAGAAAATATTTCCCATAATAATTGAAATATATAGACATAATCATAGAAATGAAAAATACATTGTACGAAATAAAACACTGCATGCAAATGACCTTGATAACAAGGTCACGTCCGCATTACAGCAGCAGCATTGAACAGAAAAAATTTCTTTAAAGTAAGCATAAGTAAAAAAACCAGATAGAATAGAGAAAACAAATTTCTACAATCCAGAAATCAAACAGAAATACAAAAATCTATCCTCCATAACATAAACTAAATCACTCATATAACCCTTACAGACCTGAAGCCACAAAAGTGATGAATTTATTATTTTTCTCTGTTAAATCACCAATAGATGTCCAAATATGAGTGAATTTTTTTTTATCAATAGGGGGGATTACACAATTATTATCATGTGTATGGCTTTCTTGGCAAAGAGATCCTGTAAGGATGTTCTGTCTTTCCATAAACCCCAAGTCATTCCCTATAAGTGAACAAACACTTGAAGGTTATATTGGTTTGAAGTTCAATAACTAAAAATTTCCACTTTCACTTTCACTCGCGATTGATATTTTTACTTTCCTTGCCCTATTACCATAGGTAAGGAAAGTATTGCTTTCCGAAAAAAAATTAAGGAACCCCAATTTCTACATTTCTATACGTTTCAAGGTCCCCTGAGTCCGAAAAAGTGGTTTTTGGGTATTGGTCTGTGTGTGTGTGTGTGTGTGTGTGTGTGTGTGTGTGTGTGTGTGTGTGTGTGTGTGTGTGTGTGTGTGTGTGTGTGTGTGTGTGTGTGTGTGTGTGTGTGTGTGTATGAGTGTATGTGCGTCTGTGTACACGATATCTCATCTCCCAATTACAACGGAATGTCTTGAAATTTGGAACTTGAGGTCCTTACAATATAAGGATCCGACACGAACAATTCCGATCAAATGCAAGATGGCGAAAATGTTGTCAAAAACAGGGTTTTTCGCGATTTTCTCGAAAACGGCTCCAACGATTTTGATTAAATTTACCTGGAATAGTCATTGATAAGCTCTATCAAATTGCCACAAGTCCCATATCTGTAAAAATTTCAGGAGCTCCACCCCATCTATGCAAAGTTGTATTTCAGATTCCCAATTATCAGGCTTCAGATACAATTTAAACAAAAAAATTTGAGTGGAGAAGATTAAGCATAAAAATCTCTACAATTAATGTTGAGTAACATTGTCACCTAAAATTGAAGTTAAGCTCGAAATTCGAGAAAATGTTATTATCCAATATATTGCAAACTGTTGGCAACTGTTGATTCTATTAAATCATCCACTATGAAGAGATATCAGACTTCGTATGTCTCCAGCGTTATTGTCCTGTCACCAGCTGGCTTAGATCTTTGTTTATAAGTAGACTTGTGATGCGCGTGAACACTAGCGTCAGGTGATCAATTCTAATAACGGCGAGGAAAGTTGTGTGAGTGCGCCACACCAGATTTTTTTTTTAACTACGGAGTCCGAAGTTGATAAGATCCATTTTCTAAACACATTTCCACATTGAAAAAACAGAAATAAAATAAATTATGCAATTTTTCCCCCCTTTTTGTGTAGTTAAGAAGTTGATATTGTGGTAATTATTCATATTGAATGAAAAAGACTGAGAAAATGTCAAAAAAACCACTGATTTATTGATAATTGTAAAGACTTTCGGTTATTACACCATTGTCAATCTCTGATAAACTAAAACTAAATACAAGAGCAGCAGAATTTATACTAGTAGGCGAATACTGCTATTGGTCAAAGGCATGAACGCCTGCCATTGTCCCAGCTAGACAGTCTCCTCCCACTCAACGGTGTGACAAAATGGCGGCTTAAGCAACAGATAACAAAATTTACTTTCAGTATAAAATAAGAACCAAGAAAACAAGTGTGAAAGATAATAAAACAAATATGTAAATGGAAAAACTATTGACTAATGGATGTATGCTTACAATTTTATGATAAAACTAAATTCGTAGTGTTGTATTGGTTGAAATGAATCTGGTCATTCTTGTATTTAGTTTTAGTTTATCAGAGATTGACAATGGTGTAATAACCGAAACCGGTCTTTCTAATTATCAATAAATCAGTGGTTTTTTGACAATTTCTCAGTCTTTTTAATTCAATTATGCAATCAATTTTCTCACAATTGGACGGTAAGACAAAATTAGGGAGAATGCTGTTAGTGGGAGTGATTAGTAAAGGAAAGAGCATCGAGCCTCTCTGTCTTCGAGAGAGAGTCGTGTAAAAAGTAATATTTTACTTTCAGACTATAGACTCTCTGGCGTTGATCAATTTGTTTCATAATTGGTTTCAATCATATTTTTCACACAATCCCAACCTAAATAAGGTCAGAGACCTTAAAAAAAGAGAAAATATTTTAAACGAGCTTGGAGAGTGAGAGCAGAGCATTCCCTCTAAACAGAGAGAGCCATCAACAACAGGCCGACTCTTTATATCGCCGAAACAAAACAGCTCATAAATTGTGTATAAATTTCCCCGGAGGGTATTTCCTGTTCCTGGGGGGTTGCAGCCCCTTTCTCGCCCCCCCGCCTCATGTCCAGATCGAGGCTCCAAGGAGATTTGCTTCATAGAGCAGCTGATTTGCAAGGAGCGAATGGCCTATCCTATTACTACACACACTTCGCGGCGGCAACACCCGTCAACGTTCTCATGAAGTGCAATTCTTCTTATTATTCTCTCTGGTACTACTACTACTACTTCTACCCATTGTATTCCTCCTCCTCTGCCTTCTGTTTCTTCTTCTTCTTCTTCTTCTTCTCATCCTTCTCGTCCTCCTTATCACAATTCTCCTGTGGATCCTATAATCATCCACTTCTCCTCCGATTTATCTTCTTTTTATCATAATTCTTCTTCTCCATCCTTTTTCTCCACAGTCTACTCCCCCGCCTCCAGCTACTTTTTCTCCTCCCCCACAACGTCATTCTGCTTCTTCTCCACCTCCTCCTTGTGCTTTTTCTTCTCCTTCTCCTCCTTCTCATACTTCTCCTTCCTTTCCTACGTCTCCTCCTTCTTCTAACTGTCATCCAACTCCATCTAATCCTACTTCTCTTCCTTCCCTCCTTCTACTCATTCTCCTCCTTCTCATACTTCTCCTTCCTTTCCTATAACTCCTCCTTCTTCTACTTCTCCTCCTTCTCCTCACTATCAACCTACTCCATCTACTCCTACTTCTCTTCCTTCCCTCCTTCTGCTCATTCTCCTCCTTCTCCTCCTTCCATCCTTCTTCTCCCTCTCCTCCTTCTTCTACATCTCCTCTATCTCCAGATTTTACTCCTTCTCCGCCATCTCATCATTCCCCTCCTTCTCTCACTTATCCTCCTTCACCTCTTTCTCCTCTTTCTCTTTCTTCTTCACCCTGTCATCCTCCTACTCATTCTCATCCTTCTCCACCTACTCAACCTTCTCCTCCTTACCCTACATCTCATCCTTCTCCTTTCCCTCCTCCTACTATTACCGAGACTTTCTTCTACTCCTCGATTTCCTCTTTTTACCTCTACCTCATTCTTCTCCTCCTTCTCTTTCTCCTCCTGCTCCCACATCTCCTCTTTCTCCTCTTCATCCTTCACCACCTTTTCTCCTTGGACTAATTCTCCTACTTTAACTTCTCCTCCTGCTCCTTCTCCCCTCCTTTCTCACCTCTACATCGTTCTCCTCCTCCTCTTTCTCCTCCTACCCGTTATTCTCCTCCTTCTCTCCCATCTCCTCCTTCTCCCCCTTCTTCTCCTTCCCCTCCTTCTAGTTATTCTTCTCTTGCTTCTCTTTCTGCTTTTCATCCTACTTCACCTCTTTTTTTGTCTACCTTTTCTACCTTGGACTAGTTCTCCTCCCTTATTTCCTTCTCATCCTTCTCCTCCTCCTCTCCTCCACAACCTCCTCTTCGACCTCATCCTTCTCTTTCTTCTTCCTCCCCTCCTACTTCTTCTTCTCCTCTTCCTCCTCCTCCTCATCCTTCTCTTTCTTCTCCTTCCCCTCCTACTTTTTTCCCCCTCCTAGTTCTCCTTCTCCTCCTCCTCCTCCTCATCTCATATAATTCATCTCACCTCCTCATCTCATTCTCCACCTCCTCCTCATCATACAATCATTTTCTTATTTTGTTCTCTCTTTCTCTTTCCTTGTCATGCAAGTCGTTTATCAATGTGTCTAGAGTCTGAAATTCTTCACTTTATCAGTGAATGAGCTGAGAAAACAGACAACACCCGAAATTGCCATGAATACTCGACGGCATCTTTTTCTTTTCTCATTCCTCCTCCCCCTTCTTCCTCCTTCTTCTTTGCTCATTTATCTTCTTCCCCTCCACCACTCCTCCTCAGCGCCGTTGGTCGTCATCAAATATTCAGCTGTTACAATTTTGCAGCGTCAAAGGGCCGCAGAATATTGTGTATTTTTCACTGTCCGCCTTGGCGTAAGAATGTGGCCTTATTCTTTGTTTCCCACATTTCTTCCCAGTTTCTTCAACACCTTGTTATGAATGTTGAAATCTTAATATTTCCTTATATTTCTATATCAATTTGAAAACATGCATTGATCATTTGAAAGTACCTATATTTGGCTAGAAACTGGTAGCAATTTTTAGAGATGATCTCCAATTTTTTTAGGGATGATATGAAGTAGAAATAGTATTCCATCGCTCATTCATATAGATAGCACATCATCAATTCCAATGTTATCCATATTGTTGAACCAAGCCTGGACTGGACCACATTACTACAATGAATATCTTCAATTCTCTCTCTACTGAAAAATTTTCAGGTGTATTCTAATGATTCAATGATATAATACAATAATTGAATTTTCAAGTGAATGCAAAAGAGGAGAATGTTATTATTTTGGCTGAACAAGTTTGTTCATTTTTCATGTCAACTATCATTCTTAACAGTTTATGAATCACACATTTGAAAATAATTCAGTTTCTGAAGATCCACCATTTTTAATCATAATTTCTCACTGTCTTTCCTTTTTTAGGTTGATTAAGTTCCATGTTTCCTCAAGCACTTCTGTACTTTAGAACATATATTATTGTTGAAGGTCGAAGAAATCCTTGTTTTCTGAAAATCAATCGCTCCCCAACATTTATCGTTGATCAAGTCACATCAAGACCCATACTACTCAAAACATTTTATGGAATTCAACATAGTTCAAAGTTCAAAAGTCAAATTTTTCAAGAATCATCAAACGGGCATTCTTAATGTATGTTTCTATTCTTCCAAGGTGAGATTTTTGATTCACGAAGGGTTATCGTTCAGGAAGAGAAGTGTTAAAGTGGAAAAGGTAGAGGAAAAAAGACTCACAACATCTGGGATTAAAGGATTAAATAGTTCATCTCAATTTACTTTATAGCTTCCAAGAAAGAGAACGGATTCCCAGTAATAATTTATTTGGCAAACAGCGCTAATTGTTGAAATTCGGAGCGGAATTCTTCCGACAACAAATTGAAAATGATCAATTCACCGAACCTTTTATACTCTGAAACAGGACGGCAGCAAAAATCCGCCGTTCGTAATTCTTTTCTTCCGCGCCACGAAAACATTAATTCCCTTTTGTGATTTGGTCGAAGACTTCCCGGGAAAATGTATTATTCTCAAATTGAAAGGGATCATTCCAGAATTCATTTTTCCGTCAATGCCGGGAAAGCCACTCCGAGACAGTAACAGATCGTTTTTCTTGTTTTTCCGACATGTTTTCCGGCTAGAAGGCTTAGGAGCCGGGTTTAAGACCCCATGTCGAGTGGGGGTCTACGCTACCAGTTTTTTTTTCAGTTGGGAAACGAAGAATACAGAAGAAAGCCAAGAATGCTTTCATGAATTTTAAAACGAATGCTACTGCGTTGTTTGCACAATGTAATTGGGAAGGATTTCTATCTTGTTAGTAGTGTTCTGTTTGTTTTAGCCGACCTATTATTTCTTACGGCTGTGGGATCAAATATGTAAGGGCTGATCAAGTCCAGGAAAGTGTAAAAACAACGAGCATACTAATATCACGTGCTGGGAAAATTTTGTATTTGAACTTAAATGGGCTAATTGTGCAGCTCAAAGTAACAGGTGCTTTGGGAAAGAGGAGAATTGCTAAGAGAGAATTAACAATCATTGCATCATTGCAATCAACTGTATTATAGCTGTGGGTATTGGTGATGATGATGATGATGATGATGATGATGATGATGATGATGATGATGATGATGATGATGATGATGATGATGATAGTAGTAGTAATGATAATAGAGGATTAGGGAGAAGTTCATGTATTCAACATAATGGGAGAATTCTTGCTGAATGTTAGATTTGCATTATTGCAGCTGATGGCTTATTAAAGCCAAAACTATTAATTGCAATGTTATTGGTTTGTAATCTGGATGATTTTATTGTTTGAGTGGCTCTTGCATAATTTATGTCTTGAAGGAATAAGAAAAGATAGCACAAGAAGATAAACCATGATATTGGGCATATCAAAGAAAAACTTCTTATGCTATCCTCTCTTTATGGTTATGTTAACTTACTTATATAACTACTATAACTCACTATAGCTTACATAAGTTATAATTACTCATTTTTATTGTCATTCTTTTACTAATTTGCTTGCTCATTAGGCAGAACAATTCCTTACTGATTCAATTGTATATACAAATTAATCTACATGGTACACTGTCAAGAGAGACTTTGTCAAGAAGTCATTGTGTTCCACTGAATTTGAACAACATACATAAAAGTCATGAAAATATATTATTCAAGTAGCTTTTTCATTTATAAATAGCTTATATTAATAAGATTGTAGTTTTTTTTTTTGTCTTATGGTTTATGGTTTTTGAAGGGACGGATTCAAAGGTTCAAGGAACCCACACTTCAACCGAAGCTTATTGTGTTCCCAATTGTGTTCTCGTATGTCCTTTACAAGAACCAGGAGTTTTTCCCTATACTAACATTCCATTCATCAACTGGTTGCAATCCTTGTCGCAATCCAGTGTGATATGCTTGGCAGTCTCTTCAGATTGATTAGTCCTCGTGACCTCGTGTCCTACGTGACCCACATTTATGCCTGGTCTTTCACCCATCACTGGCCTCTTGGGTTTTCCTTTATGCCCCTCCGAAACTTTGCAGGGTCAAAAGTCTCACCTCTCCCAAGAGGTTTTGCCTAAATGGCCGACCTTCTTTGAGCAGTGGAGAGTTTTGGCCTCTCCACCCACAAACTCGTGACCTACGTGAGTTCCACTCCTGGCCTTTTTGTAGGTCCTTCCGCTGAGAAAGGGGACGCTTAACTGCCTCCAGGGCATCCGGCGCCCGGATTGGACATCCGGACTCAGCCTCTTGACCCACATTTGTGCCTGGAGTTTCGCCCATCTCTGGTCTCTTAGGTTTCTCTTCTTGCCCCTCCGAAACTGCCCTGATGGGGCAGATCCCGTGGGTTTGAAGGCAAAGCAACTTCTGGAGTTGCCTTGAGGACCATTTTAGTCGCCTTCTACGACAAGCATGGATACTGTTGGTGAATTCTGGTTTTCAACACATTCTTGAGTACGATGATCGACTCAAAGTTCCCTAAACCCACAATGGGCTTTTTTGTCTTGATTTGATAGAGTTAAGCTTGTATTACAATAGACCACAGTTTGTCGCCAAATGTCCTAGCTAGTCGCGGGGCATTAGTAGTAGTTCTTTCACTATCACCTAGACCAGTGGTTCTCAAAGTGTGGGGCGCGACCCCCAAGGGGGGCGCGATGAATGCTCAGGAGGGAGGGCGAAGCTTGGTTGGGAATTATTTAAATTTACTTCAAAAATAATTACGATAAGCAATCTTTCCACTTTTAAAATTCTACTTGAAAATATTTTAATGAGGACTTGAATTGTTTGGCATGGATTCAAAACCCATTCAAATTCTAGATCAAGGAGTGCTCCCTCAACATTATAGAAAATGAATACCTCATTGATCTCCTAGATGACTATGCGCTCAAAATTAAGTTTGAAGAATATTCTCTCATATCCTTTTGGATTGGTGTGCAAAAGGAACGCCCATTTTGAGTGAAAAGGCATTGAAGACATTGACGCCATTTGCGATATCTTATTCGTGTGAAACTGGGTTTTCTTCTCCAGCTGCCATAAAAAGTAAATTTACATCAATACTGGATGTGACCCAGGAACTTGGAGTAGCGTAATCAGAGCTGACACCTCTTTTCAACTAACTTTGTGCGAAAAAACAAGCTCATCCTTCAAACTGAAGCTCTTTTTATTGCTAATTGCTATGACAAACAAAAGTAGCAACTATTTACTATAGTAGATATAGTACCGGAATGAATTATATAGTATATTTCGCACCTAGAGCAGAAAATGAGATTATTCCGGCTCGAAATCGGTTTTCAAGTCCGAGGCTGTAGGCCGAGGACTAGTAGAGATTGAGAGCCAGAAAAACATTTTTGCCTGTGGTGCCGAACGATATTTTTCGCCACACTACAGGTATTGCTGACAAAATAAATAAAGAATATTTGTTATCGTACCTATCTCTTGATTTTGGTGGTAGAAGATTTGCAGTCAGGATTTCAGATTCTTTTAAAATTTCACTTGGAATATCACGGGCGTCGTCATCTTCAAGCATTTTTGAAAACTTGGAATGTGCTAATCAACAATTGATGATTGAATAAAAATGTTTGCGAAGCGAATGCTGAATTAGTTTGATTCGAAACTCGAACTGAAATCATGGCGACTTTGATGAAGAAAGTGGACACTCGCCCGATCTAGCGGATGACTTATTAACTACGGACTTCCAAGCGGCTGGAAAGAGAACACTTTCTGGCCTAGACCGGAAAAGAAACCTGTTTCTTACGTCAGACGAGAGTCATCTGCAAACAAGGTCTTTCAGATCTACGTAGGGACTGGAAAACAGCTGCTTTCTGTGCAGTGTGGCGAAAATAATTTTTTGTTTGGAATTCATACGCTTATACATGTAGGGGGGCCCAGGGCTAGACGATTACCTAGTGTTACCCAGTTACCATGTAGGAGGGGGTGGTTTTCTTAGTGTGATCCACCAATCCTCATGTCTCACTGGTGTCACAGTGTGATATGCTTGGCAGTCTCTTCAGATTGATTAGTCCTCGTGACCTCGTGTCCTACGTGACCCACATTTATGCCTGGTCTTTCACCCATCACTGGCCTCTTGGGTTTTCCTTTATGCCCCTCCGAAACTTTGCAGGGTCAAAAGTCTCACCTCTCCCAAGAGGTTTTGCCTAAATGGCCGACCTTCTTTGAGCAGTGGAGAGTTTTGGCCTCTCCACCCACAAACTCGTGACCTACGTGAGTTCCACTCCTGGCCTTTTTGTAGGTCCTTCCGCTGAGAAAGGGGACGCTTAACTGCCTCCAGGGCATCCGGCGCCCGGATTGGACATCCGGACTCAGCCTCTTGACCCACATTTGTGCCTGGAGTTTCGCCCATCTCTGGTCTCTTAGGTTTCTCTTCTTGCCCCTCCGAAACTGCCCTGATGGGGCAGATCCCGTGGGTTTGAAGGCAAAGCAACTTCTGGAGTTGCCTTGAGGACCATTTTAGTCGCCTTCTACGACAAGCATGGATACTGTTGGTGAATTCTGGTTTTCAACACATTCTTGAGTACGATGATCGACTCAAAGTTCCCTAAACCCACAATGGGCTTTTTTGTCTTGATTTGATAGAGTTAAGCTTGTATTACAATAGACCACAGTTTGTCGCCAAATGTCCTAGCTAGTCGCGGGGCATTAGTAGTAGTTCTTTCACTATCACCTAGACCAGTGGTTCTCAAAGTGTGGGGCGCGACCCCCAAGGGGGCGCGATGAATGCTCAGGAGGGAGGGCGAAGCTTGGTTGGGAATTATTTAAATTTACTTCAAAAATAATTACGATAAGCAATCTTTCCACTTTTAAAATTCTACTTGAAAATATTTTAATGAGGACTTGAATTGTTTGGCATGGATTCAAAACCCATTCAAATTCTAGATCAAGGAGTGCTCCCTCAAC
Organism: Nilaparvata lugens; assembly: GCF_014356525.2. Lineage (NCBI taxonomy): Eukaryota > Metazoa > Arthropoda > Insecta > Hemiptera > Delphacidae > Nilaparvata > Nilaparvata lugens. The sequence continues at coordinate 20,541,136 of NC_052516.1, forward strand.
ATTATAGAAAATGAATACCTCATTGATCTCCTAGATGACTATGCGCTCAAAATTAAGTTTGAAGAATATTCTCTCATATCCTTTTGGATTGGTGTGCAAAAGGAACGCCCAATTTTGAGTGAAAAGGCATTGAAGACATTGACGCCATTTGCGATATCTTATTCGTGTGAAACTGGGTTTTCTTCTCCAGCTGCCATAAAAAGTAAATTTACATCAATACTGGATGTGACCCAGGAACTTGGAGTAGCGTAATCAGAGCTGACACCTCTTTTCAACTAACTTTGTGCGAAAAAACAAGCTCATCCTTCAAACTGAAGCTCTTTTTATTGCTAATTGCTATGACAAACAAAAGTAGCAACTATTTACTATAGTAGATATAGTACCGGAATGAATTATATAGTATATTTCGCACCTAGAGCAGAAAATGAGATTATTCCGGCTCGAAATCGGTTTTCAAGTCCGAGGCTGTAGGCCGAGGACTAGTAGAGATTGAGAGCCAGAAAAACATTTTTGCCTGTGGTGCCGAACGATATTTTTCGCCACACTACAGGTATTGCTGACAAAATAAATAAAGAATATTTGTTATCGTACCTATCTCTTGATTTTGGTGGTAGAAGATTTGCAGTCAGGATTTCAGATTCTTTTAAAATTTCACTTGGAATATCACGGGCGTCGTCATCTTCAAGCATTTTTGAAAACTTGGAATGTGCTAATCAACAATTGATGATTGAATAAAAATGTTTGCGAAGCGAATGCTGAATTAGTTTGATTCGAAACTCGAACTGAAATCATGGCGACTTTGATGAAGAAAGTGGACACTCGCCCGATCTAGCGGATGACTTATTAACTACGGACTTCCAAGCGGCTGGAAAGAGAACACTTTCTGGCCTAGACCGGAAAAGAAACCTGTTTCTTACGTCAGACGAGAGTCATCTGCAAACAAGGTCTTTCAGATCTACGTAGGGACTGGAAAACAGCTGCTTTCTGTGCAGTGTGGCGAAAATAATTTTTTGTTTGGAATTCATACGCTTATACATGTAGGGGGGCCCAGGGCTAGACGATTACCTAGTGTTACCCAGTTACCATGTAGGAGGGGGTGGTTTTTCTTAGTGTGATCCACCAATCCTCATGTCTCACTGGTGTCACAGTGTGCTTATAACACGGGTTGCTCTCTGGTGACCACTTGATATTAGGGACTCGCCATCATCATCTGAGTTCCACGGTATGGGCATGTCTTCATAATTATTGAAAACAATCCTCAATTGTATGGTTTTGAGACCATGAATTTGAGACCACTTTCTCCTTGTCTTTTCAACATCTCTCTCAGCTGCTGGTTTGTAATGAAGAGCTTCCACCTACCAGTTGGCATTCTGTCAAAATTGGCATTCTAGCAACAGTCTATGATGACTAAATGTGATTAAGACCAAAAGGTTCTGAAAAAGGTAAAAAATTATAAAATAGGAATGCAAGATCCCTGCAACCACTTGGTATGTGAAGGTTTCCAATCCTAAATGATAACTCACTTGAAAATCTTGAAATATTCATTCCATTACCTAATTCACTTAACCTAGAAATTCAACACTATATCCACCTGCTCTTAGCTAAGTGAATAACTTGTGGACTAGGTATATCGTATACATAATACAGTGTATATTATAATACTCTAGGAAGTATATAAATTATGTAAGGCGACAAGCAGTGATGTGGAGAAGGAATAGTAAAAGAGAGCAAAAGAACAGTAGTGTACTGCCAACACAACAACAAAAGAAAGCGCAGAAAAAAGAGGATAAAAGGAAAAAGAATAAGAATGATACACAAAGCGAAAATATTTACAATACAAATTGCGGTAGAGTGAGTAGTCCCCAGTCAGTCACGGTAGGGAATTCCTATTCCCCCTCCTACTCCTTCTCCTCTACATCAACCTACTAAACCCTCTCCTCCAATATAACCTTCTCCTCCTCTTCCTCTTATTCCTCCTCCTCCTATTACGTCTCCCCCATCACCTCATCATCCTCCTCCAACTCCTACTCCGTCAACTCTAACTCACAATCTTCCTCCTCCTCCTACTCCTCCTCCTCCTCCTATTACGTCTCCTCCTCCATCCTATCCTTCTCTTCCCCTTATTACTCCTCCTCTCCTCCTCATTCGAAGCAAAGCAAAGACGGATCTAGATTAGAATTGCAAAGCGACAAATGTCGGTCTGTCTTTCTGGCTTTCAGCGACCAGAAAAGAGTGGGGGGAAGGATTAAAATGCAGTAGTGAGGAGGAGGAGGCCTAGGAGTAGGAGGAGGTGGAGGAAGAAGAGAATTTGGTAGAGAGTTACTGGGAAGGATTTTTTAAATATTCTTTCCCAAGGATGGACATTCATTAAGTCCAAAGTTCCGCCAATTTATTTAGATGCATTACAATATTATTTTGTATAGTTATTCCAAATTGCTTCTTTCTCTCATATCATATGCAGTGCAATATGCAGTGCATATGCAAATTTTCTTAGTTTATGTTATATAAATTCATGTGAAACCTCGCTGTATTGTAAGCTATTGTATAAGTGTATAAGCCAGTAAATTGTAATGTACATAAATAAAGTACTCAATCTCTCTCTCTTTCTTTCCTTCTCACTCTTTCTTTCTTTCTCTCTCTTTCTTTCTCTCTCTTTCTTTCTTTCTTTCTCTTTCTCGTTCTTTCTTTCTCACACACTCTCTCTCTCTCCTTCTCTCTCTAATTACTTGCATTCTTCCAAATTTAGCCTTTATTTAAATTATTCCAATTTTTCCCCCCATCTTAATTTTCTTCTTTCATACCACTGTTTCAAAGCTCCACAGATTACTGTATGTAATAGTCATATATTAAGTAATATTCCTATCTTATCTGAAAGGATCAATTTTTTTTCTCTATGTATGCTGAAAATTATTTTTGCATTAATTGAGAAACATTAATTTTCCTTCAAATATAGATTTTTTGAAATCTTGCCTCTATTAGCTTACCGTTAATCTTCATGTGGACTGATCATTGATTCTGAACATGCATTTCATCATAACCAAAGTTGTAAATAATTATTATTCTTGACTAGCAGGTAACCCGTGCTCCGCAAGGGTCTATTTTGAAATTTGACGAAATGGAATTTTGAAGAATTGAAAGTAGGCCTATAACCATCCTCGGTTAATTAAGAATCTATATGCAGAATTTCAAGTTAATCATTCCAGTAGTTCAGACGTGATGACGCTTCAAACATAATTTCCTATCCCGTACGTGTATAAGCCAGTTTTTACTTTCCTTGCCCTATTACCATAGGTAAGGAAAGTATTGCTTTTCGAAAAAAATTATGGTGCCCTAATTTCTAAATTTCTATACGTTTCAAGGTCCCCTGAGTCCAAAAAAGTGTTTTTTGGGTATTGGTCTGTATGTGTGTATGTGTGTGTGTGTGTGTGTGTGTGTGTGTGTGTGTGTGTGTGTGTGTGTGTGTGTGTGTGTGTGTGTGCGTGTATGAGTTTATGTGCGTCTGTGTACACGATATCTCATCTATCAATTAACGGAATGACTTGGAATTTGGAACTCAAGGTCCTTTCCCTATAAGGATCCAACACGAACAATTTCGAACAAATCCAATTCAAAATGGCGGCTAAAATGGCTTAAATGTTGTCAAAAACAGGGTTTTTCGCGATTTTCTGAAAAACGGCTCCAACGATTTTGATCAAATTTATACCTAAAATAGTCATTGATGAGCTCTATCAACTGCCACAAGTCTCATATCTGTAAAAATTTCAGGAGCTCCGCCCCATCAATGCAAAGTGTGATTTTAGATTCCCAATTATCAGGCTTCAGATACAATTTAAACAAAAAATTTCCAGTGGAAAAGTTTGAGCATAAAAATCTCTACAATTAATGTTCAGTGACATTTCCACCTAAAATTGAAAATAAGCTCGAAATTCGAGAAAATGTGTTTATTCAATAATGCAAACTGTTGGCAACTGTTGATTCTATTAAATCATTCACTATGAAGAGATAGCAGACTTCGTGTGTCTCCAGCGTTATTGTTCTCTTACCAGCTGGCAGATCTTTGAATAGTAGACTCGAGATGCGCGGGAACACTAGCGTCAGGTGATCAATTTTCATAACGGCGAGGAAAGTTGTGTGAGTGCGCCACACCAGATTTTTTCCTTTATTATGGTATAGTTTATGAGCTATGACATTTAGGTTCAAAACTAGACTAACTAGAGTGATAGAGATAGTTGAGGGGGCTAATGTAATGATATATTGACAATGACGATGATCTACTATAAAGATGAAATGAGAGAGGCATAACTCAAGTTATAATCAAGTTCATGAAATCAATATTGGGAGATCTGAATATCTCCAAATATCATCATGTTCCTCAAGTTAATGTTCATCTTTACACATGGAAATGGATGTGAGATTGCATTTTTGTCCATTCAAATGCTAATGTATATGAATTAATTATTAGTTGACAGCATTTAATTTGGATTTTTATTTGATAATTATTATAATGTTCATATTTATCTCCCACTGTATACAAAATCAATGACAAAACCTCAAAAAGGATACCATCTTATTAGAGTAGAGTGATTTCAATTATCTCTTGGAATATCATTAATACTAAGATTGATAAACGAAATGAGTGAGACCATCTGTGGAAGTATCCAACCTGAAAATAGAGCATTTAACGCGAATGCAAGCCTATTCAGGAGCCGTCTGATTAGCAGTTATGCAAAAGCAAAATTATACCTCAGCTTAATACGCCCTGTAGTGACCTATGGCTCGGAGACATGGACAATAACAGAGAAAGATGAAAACAAACTCCATGTCTTTGAAAGAAGAGTACTGCGGAAAATTAATGGCCCAGTAAGACAGGGGTTGGAATAGCGAATCCGTTCCAACAAGAAATTGGAAGACCTGAGGGAAGGACAGACCATGGTTCGATTTAAAAAGGCTCAAAGAATTAGTTGTTGGTTCAAGTGGAAAGGATGACTGCGGGCAGAATTGTGATGTGGTGCGGGAAAGACTTCACAGTAGGAGACACAGAGGGCGGCCCAGGAAAAAATGGCTGGATGAGGTGCTGAATGATGTTAGGAGTTTGGGAGTGAGGGGATGGAGAGGCATAGTCAACGATAGAGATGCGTGGAGGTTGATAGTTGCGGAGGCCAAGGCTCACCATGGGCTGTAGCGTCATAGGAGAAGAGAACTAAGATTGATAGGAACGACTGAATACAATACAAAAATACGTCAATCAAAACACTCCAATTAGCACAGTTTTATTCATTACTTTTCAATATTGCAGCATTATTTTTTACAGTTTTTCAGTGCACTTTTTTATCTCGTTAGTAATGGAAAGTACTAAAAACGTCCGAACGAATTTCGACCAAAATGTTGACGAGACTTTATCACAGTCATCGATACAGAGAATAATGCTTTCAACCAACTGGAAGCGGAATAGGAAAACAACTGAATTCAGGAAAATTGCTTTCCAACGAGAGAATTGTGGAGAATGAGAGTTCCAGTTGTTCATGTCCCATTCAAAAACAATGAGTGACCCTTTTTCACAATTGAATGACAATGAGCAAACATTTTGTAGCTCAGGGCTTTGTAGAGGTACAGAGAAAAGGTTGGTACATCCCTAGGCATGTGGAGTAGTTTACTCGAAGTTTATTAGAAAACGCAATTTCACTACAATTTAATATCAGTACATTTGGGCATTTCAATCAGGTACTGTGCTCATATTCAGTCATGTATTAGACATGTAGACAATACTCGAAGTTTATTACAAAGAACCATTTTCCCATTTTCACTACAATATTTAATATCAGTACATTTTGGGAGTTCACTCAGGTACATTTGGGCATTTTTTGTGAGTGAAGATGGTGGATGATGTCAGGGAGGAGAGAAAATACTTGATGCTGAATAGAATAGCACACGACAGAGAGAAATGGAGGAGGAATCATAAATGGACCTGTCCTAGGGCAGAATACTGATGATGATGATGATGATGATTATGTGGGTACCACAACAGTTTGGTGACAATAGTTAGGTAGCTTTTTCATGTAGCCTAGGTAAAGGTTTGTAAAAATATATTTGTGATATTCAAGGATAATGTGAAATTTTCAGTTCAATATTATCATCAAAATTTTATATTTGTTTGCTTTTTAAATGTGAATTTGTGTTTGAAAATAGTTTTCTTGATTTAAAACTTTATAAATAATAACTCAGGAAGTAAAAGTGCAAATTTTTAGTGAGAAAATATGAAGAACCGAATACATAACCTATTAACTTTTGTGTTGATACGAAATCACATTGAATGAAAAAGACTAAGAAATTGTCAAAAACCACAGATTTATTGATACTTAGAAAGACCGGTTTCGGTTATTACACCATTATTAATCTATGATAAACTCATAACCTCAATCGTTAACCTCAATAAACTCAATCTTTTTTAAATAAATCTGTGGTTTTTGACAATTTCTTAGTCTTTTTCATTCAATATGAATGATACCACAATATCAACTTCTCAACTACACAAAAAGTGAAATTACATTGGGTAATACGGCAAGGCAGAACATCCAAAAGGATCTCTCTCCTTTGGCAGAAAGCCAAAATAAAAAATAAATAGATAAATAAGGATAATGGTACCAATATAGATGAATATGAGTATATCTAATGATCTAGTACCAATGAGTTGAAAAAATTAGTTTTTAAAACATTGGTTCATCTGCGTGCTGAATTATTTTAAAAGAGGTATGATGACAATTTTTGTGGAATTATAACAGAAACATGTGTATTTATGTAAATGAGGCTACTCGACAGTTTTATTACATAAAATTACTGGTACAATTTCTTATTTCCTTCTACATTAACACTTTCATTTTATTTTATAACTATTGTATTTTATAAAACTCTAAAGTGAAAGAACACTCACATTGCTGCAAAATGCAGCCGCAACAAATACTGTGAGTGTTTTTTCACTTTAAAGTTAAAAAGAAATACAATAGTAATAATTCCAGTGAAAACAAGATGGATAACCAACGACAACGAATTCATTTTATTTGATGTGGTCAATATCGTTCACTGAATTAATATTTTTTAAATTTGAAGTTTAATTGATTCTATTTTTTTATTTATGTTATGTTACAGCCAAACTGGACGGCGTGAAAACGTATATGCGCATGCGCAGAGTGCCTAATCACCTACAGGTGAAAGTGATCAAGTGGTTCGATTACCTGTGGCTCACACAAAAGTGCTCAGACGAGGAGAAGGCTGTCAGTTGTTTACCTGGTTAGTATTTTTGTGTAATATTCGTTTTTCATTAGTTTACAAAATATTTCGTTTTTCAGTATTTCATTGAAAAAACAGATCTACTCATTTACTAGTTGAAAAATAATGCCTTACAACCCTTTTGAAAACTTCGAGTATTCAAAATTCTTGAAAACTTTCTAAAGGGTAGCATGTCATTATTTTCTAACAAACAAATTAAATTACCCTGGAAAATTACTTTTTTAGAAAATATGAAACTACTTATTCGCATTGGAAAATACTGAGGCCCGGTTGCTCTAAAGCCTGTTATATTTTAATCATAATCGAATATCACGAGAACCAATCACAGAAGACTTTCTTAAGAGGAATGATTCTCTGATTGGTTCTCGTGCCATTCAATCATGGCTAAAATTGAATAGGATTTTGTGCAAATGGGTCTGAGTTGAACAATACAACTAGGCTACTCTATTTTAAACTCTCTATAACTTCAAGTTGTAGATAAACATCAACGGATTATAATTTGTAACAGAAAACACAAAACAATCACAAAACGGTGAAAAATTTTACTTATTAATCATGCAAAATTATCAAATTTAATCATTATGCAGTAAGTATTAATTTGAAAAATAATTGTGTACCATTGGATCAATAAAAGTCCTTCATTACAACTCAGCCATGTAGAAGCTAGATAATATAGTTCATATCACACTCTACCCCGAGGTGTTTGGACAATTTACCAAGGACAAATTAATGATTACTACATTAAAAGGTATCTTCACCTTATGATTCAAATTCACACAAATTCTTTAATCAACTAATTATGCAATTATTTCTTCATTATAACTTCATGTAGGAGTTGAATAATACAGTTCATATAATCACTCCACAGCAGAATTCGCCCTCATCAGAATAGGCCTACTCTACACCATACAAGATAAAAGATCACGATAATTAAATACGGTAGCACAATAAACTATAACTATCAGACTATAGGTTGTTGACTTCAGGAAATGACTGTTTCCGGCTTGATCTCAACAGTTATAATCAGAGTTATCACCAGAGCAGTTATCAACAGTTAAAACAGTTATCAACAGAGCAAATAAACATGTTCAAGAATTAGGTGTAGGATTCTAATCAAGTGAAAAATAATTGGATGTGTGATGAAATGAAGGTGGAAAAACAAAGAATGATGCTTTTGAAAAAATGGCGAGGAACTAGGAAAACAGAACAATAAATGGATTTGTAGGAGGGTGAATGGCCAATATCACTCAACTCACTCAATCCTCAACGTTCAAATCTCAATTCACAATAATTCTCAATTTTCAATTCTCAATTCTCAATTTTCAACTTTCAATTCTCAATTCTCCTCATTTCTCAACTCTCAATTCTCCTTCTCAATTATTAATTCTCATTTTTTCAATTCTCAAATCTTAATCCTCGGTCCTCAATTTTCAATCCTGGATTCTCAATTCTCGAAATCGTTCTACGTAGGCTGCGGCTCACATCTCTGAATATGAGACGATCTTCGAGTAGGCTCATGTTTACAATGTGATATTCAATTGACATGGCATGCTCTATCGCTTTTCCGGGAAAAATCTCGGGAAATGGCCGATTCGTTTTCATTGGCATTTCCACGAAAACTGAATTTCACGTTTGGGAGCAGCCAGGCTATCAACTGAACAACTCTTCTGTAGTCGATTATCGAAAGGTGAAACGATGAATAATAACTATAAGAGATCATCGGTTACAGTAATTGTTTGTAAGCCTTGTTTTTCACTTGCAGTGTTATTATTTTCACATGATCCATGATTTTATAGGTAGTGGATAGTTATATAGTGATAATTCGAGTAATTTTAGTTATTTTAAAATTATTCTAAATTCAAAATTTACAGTTTCATTTATAGTTTATTTTGGACTAAAATTCTATAAAAATTGTACAAGTGAAATTCTAACCTTATCTTGGACTTTGTCACCTATAAATCTGGAAGAAAAATAGCACAAGGACTACCTTATTATTTTATCTTTCAATGTTATTACATTAGTGTAATTTGCATTGTAAATAATAAATATTAGAGATTAATTCGAAATTGATGAAGTCTACTCTTTGACTTGATATTTTATTTTAGATTTGCATTAAGTACTTATCAGGTGTAATCTATTTACAACGATCTATAACAACAAATAAATTATGATAAAACAAGACTAGTATAAGAGTTTATCAGTTTTCAACTCATAAAGCAAAATTAAAATATTGAGCGAAAATTAATTTAACAATCATTGAAAAAGAGGGACATTCACTATTCGATTTCTTGTTCAGTGTGAGCTGTTGGATTCAAAGTCTAATCGTGAATGGGGTTGATATATTATATGCATATGCATTCATAGGCCAAAGTTGGAGAAAGCATAATTTTACACTTAATATGTTAAATACTAATGGAATCTAGTACGTTCTGGAGCCACTGACATGCCTCTTCTTCAGCATCATGAACTTCTGTCAGCCCTCCATGATAGGAGTGTTGTGGACACTCAGATAATAGGTGATTCATTGATTGAATTTGTCCACATTGGCACAGAGGATCAGAGGTGTATCCCCATGCTGTCATCAGCTCAGCACACCTTCCCACCTGCGTCCTGAACCGGTTAAGGCCACACCACTCTCTACGTCTCAGCTGGGTGCCAGGGACAATATTATTAGGGTCATCCACAAGGCCTTCCTGACCTCTCCCTGCAACCATCTCAGTCTCCATAACTCCCTCGCACTTCTTATTTCCTCCTGCTCATCAAGTCTCAAGTATCTTCTTGACTTGAGGCGCCTTGGTGGAGGGTTAGCCAAATCTCTAGAGACTGGGAGATCCTCATGAATGTGTTGCAACTGGGAAATGAACTTGTTCTTCTTCTCCAACCTTCTGAGATCTGGAGGCATGATGTTACTAAGCACAGGTAACCACTCAATGGGGTTGATGATGTTGGATGTCTATCCGGACGAGTTGGATCAACTGGACGTCCCATCCTAAGTTCAACCGCATAGTCAGAGTAGAGTTTGAACGTGAGTGGGGATGTTGAACTATTGGACAACCAGTTGGAGTGTGGGTGGTTAAAGATCCGACTTTACTCCGTACAAAATTACTTTTGACTTGGAGGGACAGAAAGGTGACGGTGATGTCGCCGTTCTGAACCGGCCAGCGTTCTCTTATTCCCAATGAGTGTTCAGCTGCTCATGATACGCATCAGATGTTTCCTCTCTGAAAGCACTCAGTCGACTGAGTCCAATTGACAAATTGGCAACTGCGCTTTTACCTATGACTCTATTCATCACTGTAATTGGCTGATCTCCCTCTATTTCTCTGCGCCGCATATTCCTCCAAGTCAAAAGTAATTTTGTAAGGAGTTCGGAGTAAAGTTGTCTTACCTATTGGTCCAACATCATTGGACCTCACAAGTCGCATAGTGAATGGCTTTGCAACTTTCCTCTTGACAAGATCCTTCAATCCAAAAAAGCTACTCTATAATATAAGTGATGAAAAAAGGAAACATAGAAGCTTTCTTCATGAATAGAGTCGAATTGAGAAATTGGATGAGAGAACAGAGAATAAAATAATATCAATTTCAAAATTCAAAATCTTCTTAGAGGCGAAACACTTGTGAAACAAGATCGGGGATGCGTTATTTCTCCATTTCTTCAACGGTTTGAAAATTCTTCCACAAAAATCACAATGATTTGAAACGAAATGTTTCTGAGAGAAATGAGATACGGCTTCCTTCTGTATGACTGCTTACGAAAGGTGTTTTACTGACACTTTTTCTTTTTATCTTCTTATTCTTTTTCTCCTTTCTCTCCTTCTTTTTCTTCTCTTCCTTAACTTCCATCCTCATTTTTTTCTTTTTTCTCTCATTTTTCCTGGTTAGTTATTTCGGAATTCTTTTCCTACCGTTATTTTCCTTCATGATCTGAATGCTGCTTTGTAGTTCTTTCGCAAGAGAAATGATCCTCTTTTGAACTTTATTCTATTTGAAAGAAACTCTTGTAATTGAGACGTTTGAAGAGCGTGAGAGGATTTTTTATTTGCTAAAAAGATGATATTCAAGATCAGAGTCGTACTTGGCTACATAGAGTGTTATTATCTTTAGTCGATTCTCTCACTCTATCAACTTCTCTTCTTTGAAGAGGAGTGTAATGACTGTTTCATTACAGTCATAAGGATGACGGTTGTCTGAAAATTGATTGAATTTTCTCACACACGCTGATTTTTAGCCGACACGACGCCCATATTGTCCTTCGATTGTCCGTTTTCACACTTACAGATTGTCGGCCGACATTCATTGGCCAACACTCAGAATTGTCCTTTGATTGGCTAATTCTCACCAGCAACATCTGATTCTCAGACAATTGGAGGACAATTCTGAAAGATGGCCAATAGGCTAAATGGCGGCCGACAATTGGTAAGTGTGAGAACGAACATTGGCTGATACGTTGGTGAATCTGAATGTCATGTCGGGTGTCGTGTCGGCGAGAAATCGGTATGTGTGAAAACATTCAATCGATTTTCAAACATCCACGTACTGTAAAAGCAGTCAACCTTATGACCTTTTCTTTCATTCTATTCAAGACTCTCTTCATATCGTCTATTAATATAAAATTGACATGATATACTTGTTCATTCATCCATTCACAACATTCAAATATCATTCATAACTAGAAAAAACAATCAACCAAAAACGTTAAAATGACAGTCATGCTTAGTTAGACCTCTAGACCCTTACTGTAAGAGCAAATTTTAATAATTTTTCAGTTTTTTCTGGTTTTTTCCGCATTTTCTCAGCTTATCCTTAGAACCAAACCACATAGGGCGTTTTATGACGTGTCGACAATGCAGGAAGCTCTCCGATTGGCATTTGGGAATCGGCTAATAGACCAGCCAATCGTAGAGCTTCCTGATTCACAATTTGTAATTATTTACAATTCCAAAATTTTTCACTTCTATTGCAAAACATTTTCAACAAACAAGAACTATAATAAAATACAAATTATTTTTGTTGTAAATAAATCCGTTTTAACTTGTTTTTCAAATAAATTTTAATTTCTAATGACATTTTTCAATGTGTGAACAGATAAACTGAAAGCAGAGATTGCCATCAACGTTCACCTGGACACGTTGAAAAGGGTGGAGATATTCCAAAACACGGAGGCTGGCTTCCTCTGCGAACTGGTTCTCAGGCTTAGGCCAGTACTATTCTCTCCAGGCGACTATATTTGTAGAAAAGGTGAGCTAATAGTTAGTAAATAGTTAATAGTTAGATAATAGTTATTTGGTAGTTAACTATTACAATGTTCAAGTATATTATACAGTTAGTATACCCTAATAGTTGTTCCCATTGAAAAAATTTCATGAACTAGCTGCAGGCGAGTGCGTTATCCTATAGTTTCTTGAGGGCAGCGAAGATACATTGAGCACGTATTACCTTAGAGAAAAGATAGCATAGGTAGATAATTATCTGATGGTATAGGTTGTTAATGTTCCAAATGACAAGCTGATTTCATGTTAACTCTAGGCAACCGATTGCTGCCTACTATTTTCTATTATTAGTGTTTTGGCCGGGTGAGAGTGTAAGAACAGCACAGAGAGACTACCAGCTTTACAAGAAATAACTAGGGGGACTCTCGGCTTAGTGAAATTTGGAATATAAAAGCCCCATAGCATGGGATATCTTCTTATGCTATCTTTTATCTATGTTATTACACATTTAGTTCTCCTATATTTACAATTAAATTGAGAAATTAGGGGTGGAAGTGTTGAATAATGGTTTTCTATTCCTCAACCAATGTGTATCATTTTGAAGAATGTTTGTTGTTGATTGAAAATATTGACATCATTCCTCATAGGAATGTTGTGAGGCTGATGGGGTTCAAACTTTAATATTCCAAAATTACATAGCTAAAAGTCACACACAAGGTATCTAGAATACATTACATTGTATTCTAGATACCTTGGTCACACATTTACAAGCTACAAGTCATCTGGTACATGTGACAAGTTGAAGTTGCACCTAAGTCATAGTTAAGCTGCGTTTACACCAAATTTATTAGCTAAATGTTAATAAGTTAAACCTTATAGATTCTATTAGATTGAACGGAACTTGACAAACACATATGTTCATCATATGTATGATAAATTATGTTCAATCTAATAGATTCTATAAGGATTAATTTCTTAACATTTTGTTAATAGCTTTGGTGTAAACGCAGCTTAACAAGTGACAAGTTAGAAGTTATGAGTTGTACAGGTATATAGTTGAAAGTTAGTTTATTCCAGTTCAGTCACAAAAAGGTGAGAACAGTAGAGCCTCGATTACACAGACCCCACTAGCTTGGAGGTTTGGATAGCCCGGATTAATTTTTGGAGAGAAGAAATCAATTTATTGAATTCAATTTTTAACTGTGGTCGAAACACTTTTAGTTTAGTATACAACCAGGTACAATATTCTCTTTCAAGAATCGTTTATAATAGAGCCCTGAGAACGGCTATTTGATGCTGATTATTCAACACTTTAATAATTAATATCCTGTTATTTTAGACGAACAGCCGATAGTGGCGTAGGTTATAAATAGAACCCTGAAGTTGACTTTTTGTGGCTGATACTTGAAAAATTCAATATTTTATATCCTGTTATTTTCGACAAACAGTTGATAATGGCTTAGGTTATAAATATAACCCTGAAATTGACTTTTCCTAACTGATTATCCAACAATTCAATATTTTATATCCTGCTATTTTCGACAAACAGCCGATAGTGACTTGGAGCCCCAATCTCGATCAATTTCCTCGAAGCCATCCCTCCTATTTCCAGCCACGGCATTGACTCAACTAATCCACACCCACGGCCTTCTTGATATCCGCGCCATTGATGAATTAACAACGCCGGTGATACCAGGAAACCCACTTTATATATTCTGAAATGGTAATTAGAACGGAGGCACACAGACTCTCTGCAGACTGTCGGCGGCGAAGCGCACACAGACTCTGCAGACGGTCTGCAAACAGCATTTGGTGTGTAAGCCAGGCCAGAATTCATTAGTGAGCCAAAAACTAACACAGACGCAAATCAAAGCGCCGCCGACATGAATCAAAGCATCTCAATGGATGCCGCTTCACTGAAAACTGTCAGCTTACGTTGAATGGAGAGCATTGGTGGTTTCTATAAGGAACACTGACAGTTGTGGAACTCTCTTTACCAACGCCTGTCTGACTCTGAAAGCTGGTGATGTCGCATTTTTTATGACATTTACACGATAATCAGAGAAGCACGTATCATGTCATGTACTAATAACCCACTAGTACCTGAAAGTGATCAGTACTAATCAGTAATACTGATAATACACTTGAACTACTTCAAAGTAATCAGTAATATCTGATAATACACTGGTATCACAGGTTCAAACTTATGTTTGTCTAATCTATGCTAGTAACTGAAAGTAATCAGTACTAATATCAGAGAGTAGCGATAGATTGCTTATTCTATGCTAAGTGGTATGTTAAACATAACATAAATACTGTTTACTTTATAGTTTACACTCATCAATCATGTAGCCCTACGGTCATGCTGTGATTGCATTACCAGTAATTGTTGTTTATAGCGTTCTTGTTTTGATTACTTTGATTTCTCGTAATAATTATTGTACAGCAGGATCCACTTGGAACTGTCATCATTGCTTGAATGTGGAGTATTTGTGTTATTTGGAAGGGAGTGCTGTCAGTTTGAATTGAATCTCACTATGAAACTATTTATTTTCATACAGAAATATGTGGAGGCAAACAGGTAAAACCCCAAAACTTTCCTCCTTAACACAAGTTACACAATACAAATGTTAAAAAGATATAACAACTTGGAATAATAGCTTACACATAAAAAATTAAAATCATAATGATAAACTAATTATTATAAACATATGCAGTATAAATCTTTAAATAAATAGGAATACAATGAAATGAATGAAAATAATAATCCCTTGGAGGAAATTAATGAAGATGAAATATTAATAATAATTTATTAAAATATAATATAAAATCAAAATCATAATGATAAACTAATTATTATAAACATATGCAGTATAAATCTTTAAATGAAAAGGAATACAATGAAATGAATTAAAATAATAATCCCTTGGAGAAAATCAATGAGGATGAAATATTAATAATAATTTGATAATCAGTACAGGGAAAAATGATAAAATGAGATGATGAATTAACTTTTACAAAATAGAAACTCGATTAAATCTGATAATCAAGATTGAAAAAAGTGAAAGGGGAAGATACTAGAGATCGTAATGGATACTTATTCTTAATGGTGTGACTTTAATTCAAATCAAATCAAATTCATTTATTGCCAAAAAGAAAACAAACCATAATTTACTCATACACATACATACACGAGCAAAAATAAAAATAAAATGCAAGTTTTATCTTGTACTAGCTTGCCCGGCGAACTTCGTACCGCCAAAAAATCAATGTACCTCATGTCACATTTGGTGAATCATGAAATTTATCTGACAATCAATATTTTCATTCACATATCTTAGGCTGAACGCAGCCTAATTGATTATATAATTCAATTCTCTATCACTTTTCTACTTCATTTCACAAAAGTTAGAACTGGAGTTCGTCTCCTCTTTTCTCTCATTATTCTCCTCTTCTTCTTCTTCTTCTCTTCTTCTTCTTCTTCTTCTTCTTCTTCTTTTTCTTCTTTTTCTTCTTTTTCTTCTTTTTCTTCTTTTTCTTCTCCACCTCTTCCTCTTCCTCTTCCACCTCTTCTTCTTCTTTTTCTTCTCCACCTCTTCCTCTTTCTCCTCCACCTCCACCATCTCCTCCTAATCCTCCTCCCCCTCCTCCTCCTCATTATGATTTTTTTTCCATGCTACCATGTTTCGGTCTTAGACGAGGTGGCATATATCTTACATAGGACTTTATTTTCAAATAGCATTGAATATTGATAACTCTTCAATATTGTACACATTCAATTTTTTCGTTTTTAATGTATTGATCATTTTTCGTATTGTTGCAGGAGAAGTAGGCAAAGAGATGTACATAGTGAACCGAGGCCGGCTTCAGGTGGTGGCTGATAACGGGCGAACGGTGTTGGCCACACTCAAGGCAGGCTCCTACTTCGGAGAGATCAGTATACTGAACATGGGCACAGCAGGTAAAAAGCTCGGTAAATGCAGGGCAGAGGCCATCCTACTCTCTCACTCTCTTTCTCTCTCTTTATCTCTCTCCAATCACCGTAATTTCATTATGTAGCTGAGGACGAAAACAGGATTCAGGATGAGGTACTGTTTGGGGTAGTTAGGAGCTAAATAATACCAGTGACATTTGAATATACCTAAATAAGCACACTAAATACCAAGTAATAGATAAAGACAGATAAACACTATTTCTGAACAAAAACTATAAAGAAATGAATACCTAACAGAGTATTATAAATAGCATGAGAATATATTTTAGAGGCTATGCCTCCTTTTTAGTTAACTACCTGAAGTGTTATACCTACAAGTTAGGTACAAACATAACCTACGTTTTGGACTAGTGTATGAATCTAAATTCGATGAAGGAAAAGTTTTGGGATGTACACGTTGGTCCTTCCTCAATCATTATGATGAATTGTGTTCTATGAATAAATAAATGAATTGTAATTTTCTACAATCAATAATATTGTTTATTCATAAACAACATGAAATAAAAAAGCGAGAATAATAGATGGAATGTGAAATAAAAATGAACACACCATGGTACAAGCCAGTGTAGTGTGTTCTACTCATAATAAAGCAAAATAAAATATACGCAAAGGAGTAAGGAGAAACGTATACTAAGGCAAACACAGAACATTTATATATTATATTGCAACCTATCAAAATGAGTTGATCAATAGAATTAATAGAAACATATTTATATTCTGGATTCAAAGGCTATGCATATTTCTCCATCTATATCTAAATAATAATAAGAAATAAAATCTTATAGCAACCTTTATTTTTAAAAAACTATAATAATAATAATAATATTAATAATATCGTGTGATCTGGCTAGTTTTAAAATCTTTAAAATAGGAACCTAACGATGGTGTAATATCACCGAAACTAGTTGTTAAACTATTTTAAAGTTTTTTAACTTTAACCTTATTCTGTTTTATTAATTAAAAGGAGCCCATGTCAATAAGTTTTTTTTTCTAAATAATAATATATGCCTTATGCACGGAAATTTATCAAGTGCTTGACGAACCACACGGTTTCTCATTTACTGTTTAATTAAATTTGGAACTAAAAACAAATGAATTATCAAAGACTTTTCAATTAAATTTGAGATTTTTCAACGTAAACCAATGATATTATCATCATTCTGATAGAGTCTAACAATAATAGTCAATACCCCAACAGCTCACCTGGTTGACAAAATTCAAAATTTAAGCTTGACACTCTACTATTTTGTATTTTTATAACATTTCGGCTAATTCTGATTGTTCTGCATCTCAAAAACTAGGTGACACCAATCTTCGATCAACTTTTATCCCGGTTAATAGTTAATCTTGGATCAAAGTTGATCTTGATTGGTATCACCTAGTTAGAAAATCCTGAAGCTGCAGCCTTATGCATGTCCCTTCCCAAATTTACCCTTGCCTATTTTCACGAATGCCTATATTTCTTCCTATAATCCCTGGCCGTATATTCTTAGTCGATTGTTATGCTCTAGCTCCTTACTGATAGATTATTCTTAATTCTCTACAAATATAAAAATCACTATTTGTTTTAACTTACCGTACTCGATTAGTTTCGATGATAAAAGTATTGAGAAGACTGCAGTAGAATAAAAAATGTGGATGAAGTAAAATAAGCCTGTCTCGACTTATAAATAACTTATAGATATTTGAGTTTATAAAATCATATTTAATAACTTACATTATTGAGCTGATCATTTCAATATAATTATACAAATCAAACTGAATCATATCAATCGCCTGTTATATTTAGATATTTTATTCTTAATCAATATTCATTAAAAATTGTAACTCTTGGGCCCGGTTGCACATCAGTCGGTTGAATTTTAATCGTGATTAATTTCAGGAGAACCAATCAGAGAAGGCTTTTTTGATAAGACGGCTACTCTGATTGGTTCTCGTGGAATTAATTACGATTTAAATTTAAACGTTGCTTGAGCAACCGACACTTGGTATAGTATCTTATCTTGATATAGTATACTCTCATTTCGTTGACCACCTTGATTATTATTAGAATATAATGAATGTATTCATTAAGTGAGTTTTCATATTGGTTCTCAGAATCTTTGTATGTGAATTTTATGAACAGCTCATTAACTCTTCCATGGAAAACTCTCTTATTTGCACCTCTTACGATATTTGTGCTTTCATGAATACTTTTTCCTCCACCTACTGTCCAAAGTACTTACTTTACTTCCTGAAACATAATACTAAAGTTTCACTTTTTCGCTCTCGGTAGTAAAAAACAGAAAAACTCCCTAGGGAGGGAAAGTAACTCCATTCAAATAACATGGGAAGCATCTCTATTTTGAAAACTTACATTGTAAAAGGTTAGAAGGTCTAAGCTCAGATGAGGAAGCATATAGAGTAGTCAGTCATTGAGCCAACTAAATTCAATACCTCAGATTTGATCAACATATGAAATATATGTTTGTACGCTATAATTATTACAAACTTCATATCACTATACTAAAAAATGTATAAATATTTTTTTTATATTCCATGCTATTAAAAATACCAGCCAACGAATATTCCTTATTAACCAATCAAATTTGAAACGGGAACTTAATCCATAGTTGTAGTTGTGGCGGCCATTGTTGTTACAACTTTTGCCGAGAGATAGCGCATAGCGCAGTCGGCGGAGAACTGTGATTAGAAGCCTGCCCAGCTGTTCACTTTTTAGATTATGTTGTAACACATTGTTTGGTCACGTACGTTTTTAAAAATTATTTTATTTGCAGTTTTTATAAAAATGTAGGTGGAGGAAAAATTTTGTATATATCATGAGTGGAAAATGTTTTTTCTCCCTCAGGTAATTGTTGCCCTCGGCTTCGCCTTGGGCTTCAAACTTTTCCCTCAGGGAGAAAAAACAGTACTTTTCACTCTAGATATACAAATAACTATTTCACTTTAGTAGAGCAAGACTACAACCTATTTCGGACTATGTGTTATTTAAATTTAGGAGAGGAATAGCACAAGGTTACCTTATTTCTCCTCTCCCTATCATTTTGATAATGTACTCTTTACTCTGTAAAGCTCTTATCTCAAATTCATCTCATTGCACTTCAGAAATCTAATGATTGTATCAGAAATTCATGTGTGTTGAACCAAGCTATATTTATAAATTTTAGCCTACTATCTTTTAGAACATTGATTATGTTTAATACTTGAATTCCGCAAACCTTCCTGCGATCAGTATTTGACCCTTCTATGCCCTTTTCACTGAGCATGATACCGCTTATACTAATGTATTTCGTAATTTAAATCATGTTTTTCTCAAAGGCTGTCTTCAGAATTGAGCATTTTTGTTTCTAACTCCTGAGATATTGACTTCTAATTAGGCCTATAGTGTGTCTTATTAATGTTCATCTTTGTAGCATTCTCTTAAAAATACTCACCAATTTATAGTCTTTATGTTTCATGATTCCTTCTTGAATGGTTCAATCATTTCACTAACGTTAGTATTGCAAGTTGATTATTTAGTTCTGTGAAACTCCCATCAGCTCATTATAAAAGAATGCTCTATACCTTGCTTCAATCCCACAAATTAGATGAAATTTTTTTCCGTTTCTCCACAAAATCTCAGGTTTGAATGCGTTTGTTAATGGTTTAACTTTTTCTTTAGCTTGACTAATATCTTGAAAATATAATAATATCATGATTATTACTCGTTATTAAATTAATGTGTGTAAAATTTTTAATCTTAACGTTTTGACCTGTTTAAATAACAGTTTATGTAACTGATTCAATTCAATGAAGTAGGTTAATTTATTTTCCTATTTCTCCTTTTTTCTCTTCTTCTTCTATTTATCCTTTTCGTCCTCCTCCTACTCCTCTCCTCCTCTTCTTCTCTCTCCTCCTCTTCGTCCTCCTCCTCCTCCTCCTCCTCTTCCTCCTTCTCCTCTTCTCTCTCTCCTCTTCGTCCCCCTCCCCCTCCTTTCATTCATCATCATTTTTTTTTCTATTCTTTGTCTCTCATTGTTTTTTCTCTTACTCCTTCATAATAATTTCCTTACATGTATTGCTCTCTTACTTTATATCTCCTTTTTTATTTTCCTTGCCCTATTACCATAGGTAAGGAAAGTATTGCTCTCCGAAATTCATACTTAGAATAGTCATTGATAAGCTCTACCAACTGCCAGAAGTCCCATATCTGTAAAAATGTCAGGAGCTCCGCCACATCTATGCAAAGTTTGAATTTTATATTCCCAATTATCAGATACAATTTAAACAAAAAATTTCGAGTGGAAAATATTGAGCATGAAAATCTCTACAATTAATATTCAGTAACATTTTCACCTAAAACTGAAAATAAGCTCGAAATTCGAGAAAATGTGATTATCAAATTACAAACTGTTGGCAACTGTTGATTCGCTATGAAGAGATGGCAGACCTTGTATGTCTCCAGTGTTATTGTCCTGTCACCAGCTGGCTCAGATCTTTGTTTATAAGTAGACTTGAGATGCGCGTGAACACTAGCGTTAGGTGATCAATTTTCATAACGGCAAGGAAAGCTATGTGAGTGCGCCACACCAGATTTTTCCATTTTCCATGTGAACCCAATATTGATCGCTGTTTTCATCTGTTACAATTCCGACACAAGTTTTCAAATTGGTTGCGAGCTTAAAGCATTTAAAAGCTCGTTGCTGTACGCTCTTTTCTCTTGGGTAGCTAATTTATTCCCAACTCAAAAAGACATTAACTGAGCAAAGTCCAAAAGCTATTGGATAATCTATGAGTTGGAGCGAGAGGGAAGAAAGGATAATGTATGAGTTAAAAAGAGAGGGAAGAAAGGGAAGAGAGGGAAGAAAGGAAGTCCCGTTGGACGATTAAAAGTTGAACTTTGACATGAAGGGAAAGAAGCAGTACTTTAATGCAACCTTCTTTGCCCTGCCCTAGTCCCTAGAGACACAAGTTTAGGGAAAAGCGAGTGATACACATGAGGTTACTACCTGAATAATCGATAATTCTCTAAAAGTTTTCTCATTCTTTCCGGTAAAAGTTCTCAGATATAAATCTATGATTACTCTTTGTGAGAAACAATTCATATTTAAGAAAATGTACATTATTTACATCTGCGAAAATGAAATTACATTGGGGAATACATTATATAGGGAAATGTGCATAAATCTAATTTAGCGGTTTCTCATTGTGCAATTTTTGCAAAGAGAAAACAACATTCTATTTATTGCTAATGTGGTTGAAAATACCTATTTAGTAAGGTACCCTAGATAAAATGATTGAAAATACAAGTGGAATAGGCTACTTATGTGTATAAAGGTAATACAAATGCTTTAATGTAGAGAGTTTTCATCTATAATGAATATTAATAGGAAAACATCTCATTTTTTATAACATTCACGAAACAACATTTTTTACATTAACGGAACTCACCAGTACACCCTGGCGAATTTAACTTATTTAAAGAAATAACGTTTTCTGCTTGGATCTTTTTCTTATTCTTTACTATATTTCACTTTTCTTTCAACGTTCTTCTTACCACTTTTCTCACTTATTCATTTATTTTTCCTTCACTTGTAGCTCATTTCTTGTTCATCTTTTTCTATTTTCCTGTTCCTTTCCCTTTTCCTGATTATTTTCATTCCCCTTCTCCTTCCCCTTCTCCTTCTCCATTAGCTTTCCTTTTCGTTCTCCTTCTCCTTTTTTTCCTTTTCGTTCTCCTTCTCCTTTGCACTTCGATAATGATTTTCCTTTCCATCCTCTTTTACTAAATTCCTACTTTTTACTTCTTCCACAATGTTATAATAATACTATTACGATTTTTCACTCTTCTCTTTGTTTTTTACTACCACATCTCCACCTCTTGAATTCACTCAATTGATTATTAATACGGTATCAGTTTCTTCATTTCTCGATCATCAGACTAAGATCTGATCTTTAGGACATTCATTCAGTCTAATGGACCATTAGGACTATAGATTTAATAGGTCAATACGTTAAATAAGTGTCCTAGAAACAGGGCCCAAGATGCTTCTATGAAAAAAGCATAGGCAAATTTTGTGAAGTGAACAAGACTTGACAAGAAGTGGACCTATTCCGGACAACGTGTAACCCTATCTTAATTTGGGAGAGGAATAGCACAAGGTTACCTTATTTTTTCCCTCCCTATCATTTTGATGATGTACTTATTGTATGAATCAATAAAGGGATAAATAATGAGAGTAGGCATCATTAATATATTTGATCTCTATCTGATAAAACTGTTGGTGGTTGTTTGTTGTAGTTAAATAAATTAAATAAATAAAAAAATGTTGTAACATCAAACAGGAAATCGAAGAACGGCCTCAGTGAGATCAGTTGGCTACAGTGACCTGTTTGTCCTTTCAAAAAAGGACATGTGGGATGTCCTGAAGGAATATCCTGCAGCCAGGGTGAGATTAGAAGCCATAGCCGTCAAGAGACTCGAGAAATACAAGCGGGCGCCACTCGAAAAAGGTGAGTCTTCAAGTTTTCAGGTTAGGTTAGGTTAGCTCTCTACATAATTTCTTACCTTGTAGGCATATGGACAGCTTGTGTAGAGGTGCTAGTCTCATCCTATCCAGTATATTCATCATTCTAATAATATATAACACTAGCACGCTGGAACTAATCATCATAAATCTACCTCGCTTTCGATTCATGCATTTCAGTACACCCTGTATTTCGACACTTTAATTTGTTATTGCCAACCAGTGCTTTCGTCACATATAACCATGCACTCCAAAGTAAAATCAAGCAAGTGGAGATGGTGATATAATTTCAACGCTTCTCAAAAATATTACTAAAATTGCGCCTTTAAACTGAATAAACTAATCTCATTCTGTGCTACAGCTATTTTACCCCTGGTGTATGAGCTTCGTGACTCTGCTTTTTATCATTAGTTTGAAGTAGGTGTGACATGTGTTGAATACAATCTTGTTTCATTCAACATAAATATATATATATTTAAGGCAAGATTATAAAGCTGCGTTTACACCAAAGTTATTGACAAAATGTTAATAACGTACCTAATACTTATAGATTCTATTAGATTGAACGGAACTTGAGAAACCCATTATGTCCATCATGTGTATGATAAGTCATGTTCAATCTAATAGAATCTATAAGGATTAAGTTATCAACATTTTGTTAATAACGTTAGTGTAAACGCAACTTTAGATTTTCTTCACAAAGTAAGTAAAAAAGTAAATTCGTATGGCTTTTGTTGGTGGGGAATCCCTTGCGGGAAGGTCCCACCGCCTGAATATATAATTTAAGCCGTCAATGGGCCTTACGACTGTCATACTTCAGCCGGGACCGACAGTTTAACGTGCCCATCCGATAACACGGGAGTGATCTGGTTAAAAAACTTTTGGCTAAACTTTTGGTTTGAACCCGGGATCTCTATGCTGCTAAGCAAGCACTCTATCCACTAGACCACGCGGATTCACAAAGTAATCTCCCTATGATTCTCATCATACCAGGTCCAGGTTTGTATTAGTTCCACAGACAACAGTAAATAAAAAATTTAAATAGAAAACAAGCGAAATAAAACGTTTGAAGAAATTCTGATTGAGCTTTATTCAGGTATTTGTATTGATATAATAATGAATACTTATGCCCCATTTCAAAATTGTAGACATGGTACATGTTTTTTCAAGAAACCTTGAAAAATATAAGTTTGTTCTAACCGAGCTATACCAATATTGCAGACTATATAGAGGATATTACAGCCTCAATGAATGATCTTGAAATTTGAGGTTCCATCTGACAAAATATTGGTGTTTCCAAATTTTGTAAAATTGCACCTTTCTCATACAAGCCAAAGTGACTGAATATACTAAATAGTAACATAGTATACAGTAAATGTATTTTGTATTGTGAATAGAATAAAATTGAATTTGAAATTTAATATGACAGCATAATGGATGCTGCGTTGACATATTCAATATTTTTATTTATTTATTCCATTCAATGACAGAAGTACGTAGTGTAAGAGAAACATGCCTCTACTATTTCTAACACAATTTTGAAAAATATAATCCAAATTTCCAGGATATGCCCAAATTTCTGTTTATGTCATAGGTTTTTATATTCCAAGGATAATCCAAAAGAAATTAATGATCAAATTTGAATTTGTTTTAAACAATTAATAATAATAATAGTTGGCCTCCACGTCCTCTACAGCCAATCTGTTCTACCACATGGCGCCAGAATTCTGTTTGAGTATGCTGAGGCTCTTTATGTGCATTAGGACGGCTTAATAAATGTTGAAGGTTTAATAATATAGCTAGTGAACACAGAACAATTCCAAAGTTTCATTAAAATATTGAAATTAGTTTTAAAATTTAGATCCGAAAATTACAGTATGTTGAATATTCATAATGTCTTATCCAGCTCATTGAATATCGCTAAAAATATGAGAATTTTGCACCTACACGCAATCTGGCAACACCAATTTTTGGTCAGACGAGAGGGGGAACACAAGTATAAATTAACTAAATTGAAACTTCTTCCATTTTTTGATTCCATTCAAATTCTGTAATTCTAAAATGTATTTCCATGAGCTTCCACTATTTTAGAGTTCATTATCGATCCGAAATTATTCAAGATTTAATTGAATAATCTCTCTAATAAAGTTACTACCGTACTCTTTTTGTTGGAATATTTCTCTTTATGTTCGTTTCATTTCAAAACTAATATTCCAAGCATCTATTAATTTTGTATGGCAGTATATTTCCCAGAGATTCTAATAAATATAACTAGGCTGTAGTCCCTTATTATTGATCAAAAATATTGAACATGTTATATCATATTGGTACATGTCAAATATAGCTTAGTACTTGTTTGATTTTTCACTCCATTTTTAAAATAAACTCTGCTATTGATGCTGGCTATAAGATGGCAGCAAAAATATTTCCCATGTAAAAATCCAACATTAAAAAGAGCCCACATCACAAGCTTGTCAATAACTCTTATAAGTTTATTATTATAATAATTCCATTAATACGGTACATATTACACAGCCCTTCAATGGTCGGGTGGTTTAACTATTATTTGTCACAATTTTATCATCAATTTTGTTTGTGGTTATTACAGTGAGAGCAGGACATATAGCTATACCTATAGATTTCCCCAGAGATGTATCCGCTTCACCGTTTAATCGCAGATTTATGACGAGGAGAGCTGTTTCAATGGTTAATCTCCGTAAGTCGCACCATTTATGAACAAACAGCAAACTTTCAACAACTGTCATTTTAAATTTTGTTGTTCGGTATGACTGTTAAGCTTATATCAGATGTGAATAATTTTGAAGCTGTATGTTTTTATATTTGTTCAATGTTAACTGTCCATTGAGGAACATCCCTCAATACGCTTCTATGATTTTGTAAAATTATTCTTCTAATTTTTCGGTGTTAAATGTTTTTATGTTTGTTTTTGCTCTGTTCACGATATTTGTTTTTTCCATTGATCTACGTTGTTCCAAATATGTGTGTATTATTCTTTCAGTTACTTCAACTAGTACTTTATTTTTTTCTTCATTAATTTACTTATTTTACAAATATGTGTGTGTTTTTTCAATTACCATCAACTAGTACATACGTACATAAATTACCGCATAATGTGGGATACAAACATCTAATCTCTACCAATAACATCTTTACATAATTATAAACAATAAATTCATTGTAGTAGAAATCATCCACTCCCTGAGACATCTTCTCCCTAGATATCTCAATCCTTTCAAAATCTTATCTTTTTTCAATTCTTAGGTAAAACTCACATTTTAGAAAATTCGACTCAATAGTTGTTCATGTAGGTACTTGAACTATTCTGCATCCATCTAAATTTTTATAATTCTTTCTATTAAATATTAATATCACTATTTGTATCTCTTTTCTGCGTGACTTGTAGTTTTCAGTCGATAATAACCAAATCCTCCCTTAACCCCAGCATATATTTTTGCTTAGGAGCAATATTTCTTGTAGTTTTCAACAAAACTCAATTTTTTGTACGTCATTTTTCTGCTTTGTCTTCTCAGTTCTGTTTATTTTGCAATCAGTTTTATTTTTTAGCATATTTTTGCTGTTTTATTCTGCATGTGCTTTCAAGTAAATTGATGGTATTTATGAGAATGACACGTGCTACAATCAGAGATGCAATTTGTGATATTCACTTCAAACCGTCAGCATTATTTGTGTATAGCATGAATGGTCCACAACCAACCAATGCTGACAGTCTGATAAAGCTTTCATCATTCATGTTTGTAATTGCACTGCCTGACTGCCAAAATGGCTGCCCTCAGCTTGTTCAAGCAGTACTGAAAACCTGAATTCCAAGTCTACGTTTTTGGCTGATTCATTATTAATCTCATAAGATTAAAATTGTACCTGTACATAAAGAAGGTCTATAGAAAATTTATGTTTCATAAAATCACTTCACTGGTATAGGCTACTTTATTAAAATTGATAGAAACAATATAAAAACATAAAGTACCCATTCATTTAAATTGATAGAAAAAATATAGATTAAAAAGATTAAAATTGATAGAAACAATATAAAAACATAAAGTACCCATTCATTTAAAATCTTATTAAAAACTATTTACAAAACTATTTTCTATTTTAATAACTTTAAAACATGAGGCTGTTGAAGCACCTCCTCAGGAGTGAAATGCATACCTCAATTCGCCAAAAAAGTAAGTGTTCTTCAAATATTTGCAAATGTAACACAGTGTCAGAGCTAGAACAAAGTCTAT
Organism: Nilaparvata lugens; assembly: GCF_014356525.2. Lineage (NCBI taxonomy): Eukaryota > Metazoa > Arthropoda > Insecta > Hemiptera > Delphacidae > Nilaparvata > Nilaparvata lugens. The sequence continues at coordinate 20,568,401 of NC_052516.1, forward strand.
AGAAAAACCTTTCTATAAACCTCTTACTTATAAGATGGCTACTGATTAAATAGTAGGTCAGGAGAAAATGTTTTAAATTACAGAGGCCTGAGGGGAATAGTGTAGGGAGAAAACGCTTCGTTTCTCTAACATTTTTTTTTTAATGCGAACGCACACAGCAACAGACAGACGTATGCAGAGAAAATCAAAAGTTTGCATGCAGACGTGATCATTCATATACAGTTAGATGGACGTCTGTGTGCATTGCAACGTTCGAACCCTTAAGGAGGGATTTTTCCTCCATTTGCCTGCATACGACCGTCTGTTCCTCTGGCAATATGTTTGCACCAACCGACAGGGCGGATAACTACATAACATCCTCTTTATCAACCAAACTTATTCTCGAGTCTGAACTGTGCAAAAACCTTTGTTTTGATGCAAAGCGTATGCAAATTTATTTATTTTTCTGTCATGTAACCCATATCAGAGGTATTTATTAATCATGGAAAAAACCATTTACAATATGGGAAAAAAGTCCTTTACATACTTGGATTGATTTCCTTAAACTATCGTGTATCATCCCACTATAGAGTCTATGTGTAGGGATGCATTTTCAAATTGTATCTATATTATGGCCATAGTGACTCTCATAAGATTTCCAAGAGTATTTCATCACAAACATAAGAATTTCTTGTGATAAATATAAATATTCATCATAATCGAAATCTTTTCAAAAAGATCTTGAAGATAATTTGGCATGTTGTGGGACCGACCGGACTCCCAATGTAAATTCAACATCAGTAGGCCCATTGGATGTCTAGGGAGGCTGACGAGTTTCAAAACTATTCCAAAATTGTCAACTATATTCAAAGGATTACTTCATTTTCCTTTGAAAAGCTTGTTAAACCCCATTCACTACAAGTGTGAACAATTATTATGAGTGATTCAATCATTCATTTCATAAATAAAATCATGTCTTGAACATTATTTGGAATCCTTGAATGGCATTTGCTTCTGGCTTTTCTTGTGTTATGTTTGTTGTTTTCTATGTCTTGTGCTTGGTTGATTTCAAAAAAATACCGTGCTTTCCACAAAACCAAACCAAAGCTTTGGAAATGAGCATGATCTTCAGAAATTGGTCTATCACATTTTTATAATTGTTCAATAGCATGTGCAAGGTTATACTATGCATGCTAAAAAATTAATAATTGAGAAACAACATACTGCTGTTTGATTATGGGTTTAACTAGTTTTATACTAGGTGAAAAAGGTCCATATAAAGATGTGTACACATAGAAAGCGGTTATGTGTTACAAGCTCCAGCGGTCCTTGAAGGATATAAATATACTGTGAATGGTTATGTAGCAGGATATCTATGTCCTCTAAACCGCTCTGAACGTTGGAACGCTCTAAATCCTCTAAAGGTAAGACCGCTGACCGCTCTCTGTTTGAGTATATCCCAACTTGGAACTAATCATACAAATTACGACTTTATTTTATAATTATGAGAATGATAGTCAAATTTCAAGCTGTGGAATTAAATTCATGAATGGAACTCCTTGTGATGGCCGTGTATGCAACCCGCTTAACACTACGGTCACCGCTATGAAGTTCTTACTTTTACCATGAAATAAACAATCTAGATTGTTCATTCTATGCTACTTACTTACCTTGAAGTAAGTGTGAGAAAGTTCCTTATGGTAAACGTGTTCTTGAAGCTGTAAATCAAAAGCAGTTTTACCAAATGTAAAGGAATCCAAAGCATTCCTGTAAAGGAATTAAATCAGCTGTGAACAACGCGGGGTAACTTTGAGGGTTTACATAATATTGAGGACATCTCCTCGGAGATGTACAGAGCTAGGTAGAGAGAGAGAGTGAGGGGGGAACTAAATACGATAAGACATGTACTGTACTGTTTCCGTTCTAACGGAGCTGTAAAGGAATCAAAAGTAACTTACTGCTTTGTCGTGATTTTGTTATCACTTTGTCATGATTTTCACCATAGTTTAACTATAGAGGCTTCCATGCTTCAAGACTTCAAGAGGAATAAAACATAATTATTATGAATGGGGCTATGGAGCCGCTTGGAAATATTGTCTATGCAATCCGCTTCACTCTATAATTTTTCAAGTTGCACAATAGTTGAATGAGTTTAATACAAAAATAATGGTTACTACCTGAGAAACGAGAGAAATTCTCGTTTAAAGAGTATTCCAATAGTTACTCTATGCTTTTATCAAAGACAATATCGCTAGACAGGCTGGGCTATTATAGTAGTATTATATTTGGTTATTATATAATTGTGGTATCAAATTTTCACTTTTTTGACTCAATTTTATAATATCATGTAAATTTGATTCTTGATGACCGTGTACCGTATTATTTCTATTATTGGATCACTAACTCAAATAAGTGTGTTTAATCTTCCTCCCAAATTCTAGTAAAAGTAAATTCGTATGGCTTTTGATGGTGGTGAGTCTCTTGTGGGAAGGTCACACCGCCTGAATAGGGCCTATATCATTTAAGCCGTCAATAGGTCTTACGACTGTCATACTTCAGCCGGGACCGACAATTTAACGTGCCCATCCGATAACACGGGAGTGATCTGGTTAAAAACTTTTGGTATTGAGAGGGTTTGAACCCGGGATCTCTATGCTTCTACGCAAGCACTCTATCCACTAGACCAGGGATCACTCTCTCCCAAATTCTGTAGTTGCTTCATAAAATGAATTTCTTCATCCTTTATCATCTGCATTATTTACCTTTGTGTTTTTGGTTCAATTAACTTTTATTGATATGGTATTCTTTGCCTCCTAATACTTCTGTTATCTGCTCATTTTTGAGTCTAACTCTATTTTCATAAACTCTATCAGTGTAGTCCTACGTATGCCAGCGCACAAACCTAGGTTTTGATGGCATTGTCACATTGAAGAAGTGTTATCTTTAGTTCAAGAATCTATGTGTTGATTGGAATCTTGGTGTGATTTTTTTACTTATAAATAAATCATAGATTGTATTCATCTTTTGAATTGTATTGCATTGTATTGTATTGAGTCACTGAAAGTACAAAGTGCAAATGGTAGACTGAAAGTTAAGATACTGGAACTACAGATTCTAGCTCTCTGATAATAGCTTGTTCATCTTCAATTTCTTTTCAATTGCGAAATTTAACTATAGAACACTTTTTTCGACCGCGCTGGCATTTTTTTCCATAGAAAGAACGTGAACCACAGAACTGGGAACTCCTGATCACTCTCTGTGTGCACACACTCTTAATCGAAACAAGATTTTTTCTCTCATTTTCAAAGTAATGTTCTTATCTCTCAAATAAACAGAATTTCGCTAATCTGATGACATATTCGTGATCCTCTCGTAAAGTACTACCATTCTTCACAGTTTTAAAATTTCTCAGATTTGCTTGATATTCGTGCTTGTCCTAACAAGTATGTATTTGTCATATAAAATATGACACTTTCGCTACAATACAGAGAGAAAAAAAATAATATTGACAAAATTCCGATTTATTACTATTGTTGTACTATCCAGTTGAATATAATAGATTCCTCAACAACATTATTTTTCAACTTATCTCATAGTCTAACTATTATGAACGAAAAAACTCTCTTTTTATATAATTTTCTCAATCAATCATCTATTTTCAATAAATACCTATTATCGCTGATTTGTAACTACATCTACGTACAATTCCACTCCTCGTTCTCTCCACATTGGCGTATAATTCCAATTTTTCCGATGTGTAGCACGATGTTATATATTGTTTCTTTACTTGAACTTTGTATTTTTTCAGTGATAGTATTGTATCCAGCGGCCCATAGACGCTCAATATTATTGAACAATATAGTACCTACTTATAACATCAGTCCACACAACTTAACATGTCATAGACTTGAGTGCCACGAGCACGCGCATTTCACTTTTCAACAGCTGATGCTACTCTTATCATATCTGTACCGTATTGTTTCTGTACAAATAAGGATATAATCAGCTGATGAAAAGTAAAATGCACATGTTCGTGGTGCTCAAGTCTGTACGCAGCTTTAGACACTGCGGCCTGAGGCTATATGTAGGTACAGTCTTTTTTTTTTTTTTTTTTTTTTTAATGTCTGGGTCCTGTAGCTTTGCCTATCGGTGCAGGGCCACAAGACTACAATACTACCCGTTCAAAAACATCCAACATTTTTGAAAATGTATCTTCCCATCAGCAACAGATGCTCTTTTGTATCTTCTCGAAAACAACGTGTTGCATTCGGGAAGATACACAAGTAGCTTTTAGGAGTTACATGCTTTTAGCACAACACAGCCTATCAGCAGACATTTGTTCAACATGCTCTTTCCATTGTTGGTGATAAGTCGCAACTCCCTCATTCATGAAGAATCTTTGTGTGTACAGTACAGTAGTATAGTAGGTGAGGCAACTCCCTCATTCATGAAGAATCTTTGTGTGTACAGTACAGTAGTACAGTAGGTGAGGCAACTCCCTCATTCATGAAGAATCTTTGTGTGTACAGTACAGTAGTACAGTAGGTGAGGCAACTCCCTCATTCATGAAGAATCTTTGTGTGTACAGTACAGTAGTACAGTAGGTGAGGCAACTCCCTCATTCATGAAGAATCTTTGTGTGTACAGTACAGTAGTACAGTAGGTGAGGCAACTCCCTCATCATGAAGAATCTTTGTGTGTACAGTACAGTAGTACAGTAGGTGAGGCAACTCCCTCATTCATGAAGAATCTTTGTGTGTACAGTACAGTAGTACAGTAGGTGAGGCAACTCCCTCATTCATGAAGAATCTTTGTGTGTACAGTACAGTAGTACAGTAGGTGAGGCAACTCCCTCATTCATGAAGAATCTTTGTGTGTACAGTACAGTAGTACAGTAGGTGAGGCAAAAACACCGGCAATAGGAAGATTCCTTGTGCGCCAGTGCGAGTTGTAAAATCAGCTTAATCAGAGTAATAACTTGAATTTAGCGTATGTAGTATTCAAACATGAAGTTCATAATATGAAATTGATTATTATATAAAAGTCAACGATTGGAAATAATTCAATTTCAGCCATGACTCTATGGCTCTTTTTCTGTGTTTATTACTTCGGAAATTATTAAGTGGAAATTCATTTTCTGGTATATTTATGAATTTACTGCTAATGTAGTAAAGTTGCCTTCTATAAGAAGAGTGTAGGGAGCCTCCTTCAAGAAAGCTCTGTAGAGAGCTCCCTCCATCTAGTGTCTCTGAAGCCTGATGTTTTTGCAAAGCCGTGAATCCATATACCTTGCCTAAATGCGGTTTCAAAGTCACGGAGGCAAAGATACAGGATGCTTACTGTACTATGTTGTACAATAATATTGAGCGTCTATATTGTGTTTTACGTTTTTTGTGCAATACAGTTGTTTTGATTTGATTCGATTACGGTTTTCAGCGGCGATGGGGCGCAGCCAGTCGACCCCGGGTCTGGTGGAGACGAAGGGGCGCGTCCCCCTCGAGGAGATGTGGGTGTCCCCCCTGGAGCCCCTCCAGCTGTCCGTGACTGCCAGTCAGTATTGCACAAGTGCCACTACCACACCCTACGGCAGCCATCTTACTGCCAGCACCCCGTTCAGTCCTGTTAATAGTCCTATTCCACAGCCGTTGTTGCCCATAAGGTGAGTGTTGTATTCATTTATATTGTTGATATGTATTTACAAACAAAAAATACATGAAATGTATCTACAGAGATGTTGACTCATCTGAGTGTTTGTGGTTGGTATACAAACAGAACATGAATTAATAATGAACATCAGTGCCCAATAGTGAACATCTTTAACCTTAGTGCCCGAACATCCTGTAGGCCTTATTTTGTGAGAGAGAGAGTATATTAACTTTGCCTGCCATGTACTTTCTGGATCATCACGTACGTTAGTAAAAATTGGAGGGCATTCTCAACCGTTGTACTCGATCATTCCTACAATACGAGGAGTGGTGGCTCAATCCTCGGTGACCCGGTACAGAGACTAACCCTTCTGGAGAAAGGCCCACACTATTGCGCAATAAACATTATAAATAGACTCCCCCATAGTTATAACGATTTTTCCAACTTTTCAAAGATGACCGGAAGGATAAGGAAGTTCTTTTAAAAAGAGCGCCATACACAGTGGATGAATGTGTGGATGTCTTGAGGGAAGAAAATTACATATCAAAGAATTATTACAAAATGAAAATCTCCTTTAAATCAACTGAAATTAATCGATTTCTTCCAGGGGGTGCTCCAAGTGGTAATGTTTCTTCTTTGACGTCTTCTCCTTTCACTATTGTATTTTCTGTGTTTATTATTGATTGTGACGATTCAATGTTGTGAAGCTTGTCTTCCATATGCAACTACTTGAATAAATGAAATTTGATTGATTGATTGATCTGATCAGCTTATTAAAAGTTCAAGTTGGAAACGTTGTACAACACAAGTTGTTTGTTATAAGATTTAAATTTCAATTTATCTATTTCAAAACGCAATTTCAATAAAAAAAACAGAATACATATATTTTGTAATCCCTCTAGCTATTAGCTATTTCAGGGATATTAAATAATAATAATAATAATAATAATAATATCGAGTGACCTGGCTGGCTCAGGTCTGGTGTCAGAGTTTTCAGGTCGCAACTGATCAATTTCAGGGCCTCTGACATGACCTAACCGACTGCTTTTTAGGCAGCCGGGACCGACGACTTAACGTGTCCATCCGAAACACGGGAGTGGCCCGAGATATATTATCTTGCCCGGGCCGGGATTTGAACCCGGGCCTCTGAATCATGAAGCCAGCATCTGATCCACTCGACTACGGCCACTCCTAAATTAAATAATAATATCGAGTGACTTATCTGGCTCAGCTCTGGTGTCAGAGTTTTCAGGTCGCAACTGATCAATTTTAGAGCCTCTGACATGGCTCAGCCAGAATATTAAAGAAATACATTCTAATTTACTTGGCTGCAATATATTATTATCAAAGTAAAGTGCAAAATTCAAAAATAATTATAATAACACATACCATAATGCAAATCCTTATTAGATGATTGCTTGTCTGACAAAACCATTGTGAGCTTGCTCTTTTACTCTGAAATGCAACACTACGTCTCAATCATTATTTTCAATTTACTCAATTTAAATTTTCTTTTAATTTCATTTCAGATCAGTTTTATCATAAATCAAATTGATCAAAAATAATACCAAATTTAAATTTAGCGCATCTGGGAACCCATGGCCGAAGCACCTCTTCAGAAGTAGAATGAATCTATTCCATTTTTAACGACAAGAAAATTTGTAATTTTTAATTCATTGTGAAATACATATCGTAATCTGTAAACTAGTTTGAATTTGACTTGGCTTGTTGAAGACAAAACTTATTAAGAAACGAGTTGTCTCTGATAATGGTGGAATTTAGTGGTAATTCTTTTCAATTCATTGTAAAATATTTATCGCAATCTGTGAACTAGTTTGAATTGGAGTTGGTTTTGTTGCAGACAAAATCTATTAGGAAACGAATTTTCTCCGTCAATGGCGGAAGTTAGTAAGCAACAATTGCAGCCGCCTGGACCAAGTATAGGCGGACCTCCGCCCGACATGATAAGCCAGGATGCCTTTATAGCCGAAATCAAACGACTGCGAGAGCGACTCGTCACCTTAGAAACCGAAAACGCTTCGCTCAGCATGAAACTGAACCAGCAACAGTGGGAGGTCAGCTAAACCACATTCAAATTCAAATTTATTTCGTCAATTACAATCACAAATGAATAGTATGCATCACAGTAGAATAAATAAAAAAATTAAATAGAATAAATCATATGACAGATGGAAATTATTTGTGAGACTGGCTGGCCCTATGGCTTTGTATAAAATGAGCGCTGCTATCCAAAGATTGTCAGTTTGGTGTTAGGGTAAGCATTCCTGACCGGCAATTAGAAGGTACTGGGTTTGATTCCCGGGCTGACAAATAATTTTTGAATAGTAGCGCTCATCGAATTTCCATCTAGCTTTTTACTCTGTTGTCAATATTTTCGGTAGCTGAAGTCTTCGGGGTGAATTACAGCATTTAATTTGGATTTTCGTTTAATAATAATTATCAAATCATATGACATGATATAAAACCAGAGACAATAATCTTCCTAAATATCTTCTTAAAATGTATGAATATTTCTTCCTTAATATTTTTACTCCAAGGCTAAACTTAGCTTAGCTGTTTCCATAAGTTTCACTAACCCAATCTAGCATATGAAGATTAGAATACACTCCAATTAATAGAATCATGAAGAAAGAACCAGCAACATTGGGAGATGAGCTAAATTTAGCTTAACTGTTTCCATACGTTTCAACAACCCCTGTATCTAGCCAATGGAGAGTATATACTCCAACTAGAAGGATTCGAATCAAGAAATTGTATGTACATGATTCTCCAAAAAATATTAATGCTGTCCAGTGTAGTTCCTCTTGATTTAAGTAGACTTTACAAGCTATTTCATTTATATACAAAAGATTGCACAGAACTGTAGCGAGAGACAGTGAACTAAAAGTCATTGTATTTTAAGAGAAGTGCACTCCAATAGAGCTTATACCTAGGTGTGCTCATATTCATTTCACTTTATGTTTTTGTCATCTAAAGCAAAACATATAATTTTCATTAATATATTTTTTTTGTATTTTTAGATGGTACAATGTTTTGTAATAATATCAAGTTGTGCGGAATGAATTATTTTTTGAATTGAAATTGAATTGAAAATTGAATTTATCAGTAATAAATTCAATGTCCATTGCTTTTGAACTCATTCCACAACAGTTAAAGTTTTTGATAGTAAAAGTCAATGAGCAAGTCTACAAAGTGGATTAAATTGTCTTGAAAATGTTACAGGACGGATTTTAGAGTAGAGAAAAGCTTAATGTAGCGATACTAGCAAGTAATGACGTCACTAGCGTCACTGACGTTCAATTTGTACGGGAGTGGCCATAAGCATTCTGACCGCAGGGTGCAATTCGTCAATTCCCCTGGAAAATACGTTTGAGCCCAGATATTCATATATTTATTCTTTATCGTCGTCCTCTTCCTACAAGGATTGGGCAATTTGCCTGTTCCGACTTCAAACTCACCATCACATCCATCTTCTACGGAGTCTGCCCACACTTCTCCTCCCATCCGGGTTATACAACATGACTGCCCTGGGAATCCTGTCGCTCTCCATCCTTTCAACATGATCTTTCCAGTTTTGCCGATTTTCTTCAATCTTCTGCCATATGGAGATTATGTTGAGCTCGCTTCTTATATCGACATTATGAAGCCTATCTTCCCTTGTGCACCCTTTTACTGCTCTTAAAAGTCTCATTTCGGCAGCCTGTAACCTACTCCATTCTTTCTTCTGAGGTATCCAAGATTCAGAGCCATATAAGAGCGTTGGAATAGCCATAACCTTATAGAATTTAAGTTTTGTCTCTCTCCTGGATCTGTTCCTCAAAGTCCCATTTATCGTTTATTGTATTTATTGTTTATTGTATTTATTCTTTATAATATTTGAATTGAATATTTCAGGTTGAGCACCGGCTGGCTGAAATCGAGATGCAGATTTGCGGAGCGAGCAGTGCAGACAGCAGCGCGGAAGACAACGAGCGGAACCGCGAGTCGATCATTTAACAGAGACGGACCTTGAGCGAGTGCCACACCGTCGGCTGTCTGCTGCAAACGGTGCTCGCCGTCTGACAACCACTGCAACATGCTGCTGCTGCGACAAGTTGCCGTCAACTGCCGTCGTTGCATGGTATCGCAACAAGTTGCCGTCAACTGCCGTTGTTACACGATACCACAACAAGTTGCCGTCAAACTGTTATAATAGTCTTCTCGAAATTCTCAACAATTTAGTCGGTGCAACGTTGATTGAACTAGAAACTGTACAAGTGGAACAATTTGCGTTGAAACAAAAATGTATTGCAACACGCTGTTGCAACAAGCCACCGAATAAAGCTTATATTATGTGGAATGTAAATAATTGGTCCATGAAACAATAAGCGGCAAATTTATTGCAACATTTTGGTGCGACATGCTGTTGCAACAAGGCACCAACTAAATATTTCAAGTGGACTGTGAATTATTGATCTAGGAAACAATAAGCGTTGAATCTATTGCAACATATTGTTGACTCATGTCATTATGACTGTTGTATCTGAAGTAGTCTTCTCGAATACAAACGTCAAATTTATTCAGATCAATTCTGTGGAACTGAGAAACTATAAGTGTTGAAATGAACATTATTTGTTGTTGAATAACATGCTGCAAGACTGCATGCTATCGCAACAAGTTATTGTGGGACTTGTGTCGATTTTATGCTGTTGTATCTATCTATAATAATCCACTCGAAATCCAACTCTTTGTCGAGTTGCTGGATCATGAATTGATCTGAAAACTATAAGTGCAATGTGATGACTTTTCAAATTGATTTAGAAAGTAATTGGTGTGGGAATGGAAATGTTTTGCTGTATGGTAGGTAGCACGCTATAACTTCAACCAGAGAAAACTCCTATAATTGTAATTCTGTGCTCCAACATGTTGCGTAACAAGTTTCCATGAAGAATTTTTTCATAATAATTTATTATATAGTCTACTCGAATTCAAAGACTATTGCACGAGAATTGAGTATATTAGTCGTGTTTTTTTGGAACGTAGATCATCTTAAAATTAATAAAATCTTGAATAGAAATTTTTCCTACAAGTGCTTGCAGCAAGTTACCATGAAACTTGTATTGCTAATGAATTTAATCCAATTAAGTAGGCTTCACTAAAATACAAAAGAACATTCTAAGATCATGAATTATTTTCTTATCATAGATTTTTTCATTTTCAATAATTAGATCTGGTTTTTAGACAACGACATTCCTACTGCAGAAACAAAAAAGCAGTCTTTTATTTAATCATTTATTTATTCGTGGACAGAATCACAAATTATATAAATATGATTAGGAAGGAACAACAGGCTTGGCCCAAATCCATTCCATTCTTTCATAAAAGGAAGACACTTTCCGGCTTGACGGCTTACAATGCATAAGTCTTTGTTAGGATATTTTGGATTGTAAATTGATCTAAAAGACAGTAACTTGAGTGGCAATTCTTTGCTGTAAAATAACTGTGGATTGATACGATTAAACTTTAAAGGATATTTTAAACATAAAATCAAAGAAACTTTTCCCATGAAGAATTTTAGGTGTATGAAGTTTGCATGTCATTGCAACATATGAAGTTTGCTACAAGGTAACATGAAATGTGTAGTTAAAGGATATTCATGAGGATGGGTGGAGATACATGGAAGTGTTCAATAAAAATATAAATGACCTGTGCTAATGAAATTAAATTTAATAAGATGTTTGATGTAACAATGTGGAATGTGAGAATTCTCAAAAAATCTCCTTACTAGAAACGTGTAAATAATTTCGGGGAATGGCTGAATCTTCTCTAAGCATTCATGTACATAGAAAATGTTCTGTAACTTCCGAAGATAGGTGAATGTTCCATATATGGAGTGAATAAGTGAGTAATTTTACCAATGATTCCTGAGATCATTTTTCATTGGATAACTCATTTATTAATCAGCATCAATAATTATTAAACTGAACAGAATGAGTTCTTTCAGGCTATAAAAATAGAATTTTCATTTTTTATTGATTGAAAAATTTTATTTCCAAGGTTACAGGTTATCAAGTGCCTTTAACAAACTGCACTAAATAGATAGAATCACAATGAGGGTGGAAAATCTCTAAATTTTCATTAATCAGGTAAATGCCTTATAAGGGATATATGCCATTATAAGGCATTGTAGCCTGCTTTGAATTAATTTATCTCTTAAGATCATAATTATAGACCAATGATAATATATTACTTCAATGACCAAATGTGGATCAGGTTTGTTTGTATGTTATTAAGCTTTGACAAGATAACTCATCAATACAAACTAAAACGATAACAAAATTGAGAATGTTGATACAGGAATTATGTTTATCCAATTAAACACTTCAAGAGATTTCCCAAATCTCTCTCTTTTCTTCGAGTGTTGATGTCTTAAACCTGTGAGTAAATTAACTCTTGTATTTATTGCATAAATAATATATAAGAAACATAAATTATTTATCTAATATGCTTAATATAATAAAGAGAACGGCCTATGGAATGACGAATTTGCAACTTTGTTCCATTTAAATTTAACAAGAAATGTGTATTTTAATAAAAATCATAATAAATAAATTTTACTATGACAGATAGTTCACTAAAAACAATATTGTAGATAGAAAACAAATGTAAAGTGAGAGTAATTTATGCGAGAAGAATAACGGAAAAAGATAAGATTTTTACAAGAAGTTAGTTGGGTGGAAAGTGCTTGATTAATAACTGATTTGAATTTCAATTATTTATTGATAATTGGTGAGTTGTTTTAAGCTCAAGTGTATTATATTGTTCAGGAATTTTAACTCGTGTTTCTTGAATTTTTTATCATTTTTCTATTGCACAAAATAACTATTACAACTCACACAAATTAATAATATTACTTTATATTGGGTGATATGTTGATGACTTCCAAGCGAACAGCTAGGTACCACTCTCAAACTACGACAACGTCTTTAATTATTATGTAGCTTTGAAATAATGAATTATCATAATAATTATCACCCAAATTCAGAGTATATGGTATCTGTTTTTACTCATCGATCAATATCCACTGTATTGTATAATATTTATATACGTTGAAAACTAAGTATTTATTACTGTTTCATTTATAAGTTGGATACGTTTTTAAAAGTTCGTATTTGTATTTATACTATTCATAAAAGTGATAAAAAATAATTTGCACAAGATGGTTGGATGCACAGTGTGTAGATTGGAATAAAGAATGTGATAATACCAACAACCTTTAAGGATTTAAGAAAATAACGAGAACAGAATCAAGTAATTGTAGTCAGTATTTATGGAGATATTTGTGGTTTTTCTACTTATGGATGCATGCGGGTAAGTGACGTTTGTGTAAATAATTATTGAAAGTTATGTATGGTACCGGTAAGTTAAAAACATCGAGTGAATTCGATGAGATCGAGCTTGGGAACTGTACTGTAGTTTTTGTGTTTTGGTTAATTTTCCAGTGTCTTAATTTTCATATTTCATTAATTTATAGTGCAAGACGATGCCTGGCAATCTTGAATGCCAAATGTAACACATTATTTGGAAAATTGTGATTTTTCTCTCATTTTCCTTTGACTACAAACTTGTAAGTCTTGAACCATTATCATTTTTTTAACTCATTTTCTGTTAAAGAACAGAGAACACTCAAGAAATCATTTTTTATCATCCCAAAACTCTCCCAGTTCTCTCTCAATCAATTCTATGATGTTAGTTCTAAAGTTATTTTTGAGATCTTCCTGTAGTTTTCTCTCAAATAATTCCATTATTTATTGATCCAATTAACCCAATTTATCAAAATTCATGTACATGACCAGTACATTCCATCGTGAGTTTGATATACATCTAGTTTTTAATGACCTATAATGCAACTCACGATACATTATTATGAGTGGAAATATTTCAATCCAAAGTAGTGATGTGGCGATCATAATAATTGGTGGGAGGCATCATGAAATTCTCAAACTGTCTGTTCAGTTGATATGATTATTTCTGACACTTATTGAACAAACAGTTCACATTTATTTAGGTTATCTTATTTGTCTGATTCTCGTATATCCTTTAAGGCTCAACTCACACTCACGTGACTCAGGTCGAGAAGAGTCTGCAACTTTAGTCTCTTTTCGACGCAGCATGTGTTTTCAAATGGTGACGTCGCGGAGACTAGAATCGACTGGTCTGAGTGTCACCATTTGGAAACACATGCAGATTGGAGTCGCAGTTTCTTCTCGACTTGAGTCGCATAAGTGTGAGTTGTGCCTAACTATATAACTTGAGGCACAATTGAATTAAACTAGAAATCAAGTTTTTTTATTTTATTTGGGAAAGCGTTTTGTTTTTGGAGGGAAATACCTTGAAAAGAGTTGCTAGATGTTCCATGATTCACTCCAAGTACTTAGATAGGTATATTTTTGTAAATTTATCCCAATAATGCCTCTAGATCTGTAAATAACGTAGTACAACAATTGTCATGTATCACATGAGCTACATGATTGAAAATGTGTTATGAATATATAATATACGTTGAGGAAAAATTGTAAATATTTATTGCCGTATTTGAAATGATCGAATAGTCTATGTATGATAAAATTATATTAATGTTGGTGAGAAATTAATGAATTGATTGTGAACATTGCTGATAGAATATTGTGTACTTCAATGTAATGGAAGGAGTTCTATTAAGAAAGATACGACACTATTGTTGTAATTACATGTTGTCACGAAAATTACTGGTATTAGTTATAAATATGATTGTAAGATTGTTCTCTGAAAATGTGTTACATACAATATTATTATTAAATTTTCAATGATAGACATTATTTTAACTGTACATGACATTATTAATATAATTCTGTTTTAATCAGGAAAACATTTATTTTTTATTCATTTTGTTAAGATAATCAACAAAAAATAAATTGGAAAAGCACCAAATTAGCATGACAAATTATCTCTAAAACTATCCTAGGATAATGATCACTAACTCTAGCATCCAGCACCTGTCTTGCATTTGTCTGATTGAATTATTTGAAGAATAACAGTATCACTAAATTAATTATTTCATGAAAAGTTTTATTTATGATTATTATTATTTAGAAACTATATGAAGAAGTGTTTGGGCTATTTATTACTATTGAAATACAATGTTTTAAAATATTCTATTATCATGTGAGAATAAGAAATCAATGGTAGTCTCATTTAAATAAATTTATGTTTCTATGGCTTTTTAGCAATAGAAAAATTAGGATCAAGGGAATATTAGCTCTTACTTTCATCAATGAATATTGTTTTACAAAAACAATTATATTATTTAGTTAATATTTTGTTACTTATAGTAAACTTAAACTTATTTCACTTTGTAATAATATATTGTATGTGATACATTTTTGAAGATTATTCTTGACAATTAATAGATTTAAGACAAATGCATCTCGCATTTTAAAAGCCAATGTAAATAAACTTGAAAACGCCTGATAACTGAATCAAATAAAACAAGATAATTTATTAAAACAACAAAATAAATGGGAGGAATTTTTGTAACTATAACATAAAGTCACTACTTGTAAACTGTATCTTCTTCCCCGATTCGGTTATTATTTTTCATCTCTTCAAATCATCTATTTCACTAAATAGAGTTTATTACTAGTCAAATAGATCCAGAATTAGGATTTGAAATAAATAATAAATTATAATCTAAAATTGCCGATTCAAGTAACAGTTTTTGTAGATTTTCATTCCAATAGAGAATAAAATTATAGCTACTGTAGAAGGGTGAGTGACGTTTTAACTATATTCCCTTAACTTAACTACAGGTATAATTTATTCATTCGAATTAATATAAAGTCATTTATTACAATTTCAATATTCATTTTTGTCTTAGCATGAAATATTATTCAAAATGATTTTTTGAACATGTTTGAATTCATTTTTTTTTTAATTATTTTACAAAAATATGCTCAACATTTTTAAAATTTGAATTTTCGAAAGGTTTTAACATGGAAGGTTTTATGTGATGTCACTCCCCTTCTACAAAACCTAAACTAAATTGGTTCACGAACTTCTGTAATGAAATAATAATATTTTCAATTAGAATTCATTTTAAGAAAGTATCCAAGATAATAAATATTATTCTTACCAGTACGGGACCAACATAATAGAAGTGTATTTCAATAATATAAATTATAATATTTTGAAAAGGTCTCCTCAGTTATTGAAACTACTGAATAAAATGTAGAGGCAAGGCTAATAAAGGTTTTTGAAAATAATATACAAGCGGACTAGAGGTGCTTGATATTTCTTATTTGAAAAGTTCACATTCCATGTTCCAACTCAAGATCAAGAAATTCGTTGAAAATGTGGAAAAATATTAAGCCTTCCGATTCATAAGTAGATTTGATCACTATAATATTATTTCTTCATATTTTCTCTGAAATCATAACAATGATAATAGCAAAATTAGATGGTGGATATCCAAACATGATAGATTATTTAAGGGTTTACATGTTGAATCAAGTGAAATTAACAATATTATTAATTAAGGTAAATCTTAATTTTTATAAATAGTGTTTTACTGATTACATTACCAAATCTACAAAGTTTATTAATTCTACAGAATTCATAGAAGCAGGAATATTGAGAATGTGATCTATTCAAATAGAACTTGTACCAATGTTATTAACAATTAAATCAAATAGCGTCTTAAAATCAATTAATTACTCAATATTTTCAATTATTCCATCTACTTGACAAGCTTATTCCAATCACATTATTATAACATTTATTAAAGATTAGCAACAAACTGTAGTCTCTTTAATGAAATTTTCATTAGACAGATTTCATTTTTAAAATGCCAGTACTATTATTTACTTATTGAATACAGTAAATAAATCTTATTAATCTTCTCGCATATTATAAATTATCATATTATCTATTTACATTTATATAATCCATTCAGATTTTCAATAAATAAATTATCCTTATTAGAGAGTAGAAATCTCAGTAAACAAATATGAAATTTGAATGCTCTATTTTATTTAAAACAAAATTGTTTTCTACGTAGCTTGTCTTTTTCTCATGATTTATTAATTTACTCATCAGAACTCTAATCAATACATTTGACATTTCAATCAATATCACATAAAATGTAGCAACATTTTTAAAGATTTTAGCGAGTATATCTTGACCTTAGAGAAGGGATTGTTATTTCACAAATAATTATATTTCTTTTAGCATATCAATAATTGTCATTTGTATTTTATTTGGCTCGAATCAATAAAACATTTGACAATTTCTCACAAATCCATCAATTAAATTTCAATAAATCAATATTTATAAAAAAATGGATAATGCTGCATTGCACTTGAAATTTTCATCAGATCAGTCAAATGTCATATTATAAGATCTTTCATTTTTTCAATTTCTGCATCAACTTTAAATTCCAATGTTGACTATAATTAAAACTGCCCGAGAATCATGCTGACAATATATATATGTTCTATCCTAAATAAAAACTTGTCTATTCATGTTTTCTATTCCACTTTCAAAATGACTCATGCAACATAATCTTGAGACCTCCAACATTCCCTAAAGTGATAAGTTCAACCCAATCATTTAATGATAAAATTTGGAATAAGATCAAGCACTTGAAATAATAGTCGAACATAAGAAACAGCTTCGCGAATGAAACTTGGATGGGAGGGTTTCAAAACATAATTAACTTCAATTTGGAAATTTAAAATTATCTAAAGCTTGTGAATCTTTATTGAATTTCTAGTTAAAAATTATAATTTACTTAATACAAAAAATAATTTATAATTAAAGGTTAGAAGGAAATTCAGTGTTTTATTCATGGTGAGAATTAATTATTACAAACCGATTTTATTGCATAAAATTATTAAGAAAGTGCTACTAATGTATAACAAGTGGTCCAGTAATTTAAAATCTATTTGGCATGTAATCTGCTTACAGTAAATTAATCCAGTACCTATTGTTGAAAAAACATTGCAAATCAACAATAAATAAAAGACTTCTAAAATATGAAATACTGATTATTTGAAATAGCTTGATAATTTTTCAAATGACTTGCTTATGTGCTAAAAATGTCAAAAATAATATTTTTGCTTTTTCCAAAGGTTGTGATGTGAATATTATTAGTTAATTTACTGCTTGTAAGTTTTTCTATGCTTGTCTCATTCTACATATTTCTCAGAAATTGTGTTTGCATTAGTTTAGTACATAACATGTTTAAAAGAAAACTTGTTAAATTTTTTAAATCTTAATTATATGATTCATATTATATTGATTACTATCCCTAAAATTATTCTATTCATGTGAAACTCTTGAAGATACAATAAAGCCAAGTTATTATTCATTATTATATAATTGAAAAATTCTAAAAAATGTTTATAGTACATCGAAGATTCTAATAAAGATATTATGTTGATAAATAAATTGGTGATTCAATTTGAAACTGTTTTTGACTACTGCAGCTCCATATTCTATGATATCTTATGCAATTTACATTGGCATAAGCATTATCAATTTACCGTATTTTTTATTTAAATATTAGTGTCTTTTTTCTTCAGGGCTACTTTTGATATAAATGAAAATATAAAAATCTCAGTACCCTTTCAAATTATTTTGTACAATATGTATGGGCAGGCTCCTAGCTTCTTGGTTAAATTACACTGCTATATTTTATCATTTGAAACAAGGAGCGCACATATCACCATTTATATTTACAATTTTTCACATTAAAAACCTGATCTGTAGGAGCAATATATTCTGGTGTCGTAGTGATGATGATGATGTGATAGATAGGCCTTTCCAATACTTTTCATGTTACACCAAGGCTGGTGTAAGGCAGGCACTACGTGAATTTATGAGACTGTTCGATACTAGATTGTTTGATAGTAAATAATTAATTCAATGAATCTGAATTTATTAAACGTTTTTTGTATTTATCTTACACACTTTGATACACTTTTTCTTCATCAAGACTAGCGGAGCCGGAGGAGTTGCGTCAAAAAATAAGAATAATCGTTTTTGAAGTTGAATCAACTCTAAAAACTTGAGATGTCGAAATGGCATTGTGAATTGTGACTGCAAAAACAATATATGTAACCCATAGAAAGGGATTTCTTTGAGCCGACACTCTAACTTAACCCTGAATGCCTAATTGCAGCTTGTTGAATTTTTTAAAACCATATATAGTATGGAATGAACTTCTTGTCTCACTCAGTCGGCAATAAGGCATGTCAATCATGCAACCACTCATTGTATTATGACTATATTAGTCTCTCCTTACGTTGTAGACTACTTTTTAAAATGTACCTTCATATATACAGAACACTTAAATATAATATGTAATAACTAAAAATGTCCCTCCTGCGGGAATGCTCTATTCTGCATTATAAAAACATTTATTACTTCCCTTGCCCTATTATCATAGGTAAGGAAAGTATTGCTTTCCGAAAAAATTAAGGTACCCAATTTCTAAATTTCTATACGTTTCAAGGTCCCCTGAGTACAAAAAAGTGGTTTTTGGGTATTGGTCTGTATGTGTGTGTGTGTATGAGTGTATGTGCGTCTGTGTACACGATATCTCATCTCCCAATTAACGGAATGACTTGAAATTTGAAACGTAGGGTCCTTACAATATAAGGATCCGACACGAACAATTTCGATCAAATGCAATTCAATATGGCGGCTGAAAGGGCGAAAATGTTGTCGAAAACAGGGTTTTACGCGATTTTCTCAAAAACGGCTCCAACGATTTTGATTAAAGTTATACCTGAAATGGTCATCGATAAGCTCTATCAACTGCCACAAGTCCCATATCTGTAAAAATTCCAGGAGCTCCGCCCCATCTATGCAAAGTTTGATTTTAGATTCTCAATTATAAGGCTTCAGATACAATTTAAACAAAAAATTTTGAGTGGAATAGATTGAGCATGAGAATCTCTACAATTAATGTTCAGTAACATTTTCACCTAAAATTAAAAATAAACTCGAAAATCGAGAAAATGTGATTATCCAATTGCAAACTATTGGCAACTGTTGATTCTATTAAATGATTCACTATGAAGAGATAGCAGACCTCGTGTGTCTCCAGCGTTATTACCCTGTCACCAGCTGGCTCTAATCTTTGAATAGTAGACTTGAGATGCGCGGGAACACTACCGTAGCGTCAGGTGATCAATTTTCATAACGGCAAGGAAAGTTGTGTGAGTGCGCCACACCAGATTTTTTCAAAAAGATGCATGGCCCCAAAGCTGCAGTTCATAGCCCAGGTTGCTGTGAAATTAACAAGAATCAGGTAGGGTCTGCTTACCAGCTGTGTGAGATTGCTCAGCAGGTAGATTACGCTTGTCAGTTTCTCATAGTATTTTGATGTGGCAATTCAAAATGATTTTAGGATTGGTGACAAATCCAAGGAGGGACACACTCGGAGGGTCAGAGTAGCTTCTGAGTCTTGATTTAAATGGAGCTCAAAATTGAATGTTCATTTTCCATGGATATTCAGTTATTGGTACGGTATTAAGTTTATAAACGTTTAGATGACTACATATCCAGAATTAATTTCTTATTGCTTTCTTGAATACCCTTATACTGTAATAATGAAAATTGAGTACAGTTTATCTCATAAAAACCCAATTATGTAATATTTGGACTTTACAATATTAGGCTTATTTTTTATTTTGTTATGATTCAATAGAAAATATGAAAAACTACCTTATTCAAAAAAAACAATTTCGTCAGATTTTAAATAATTTGAGCTATTTTTAAATTTAATTTTGCAAATTATCTTAGTAATTTTATTTCGAATTAAGTAAGAAAATACCTGTACCGTGATTTTAAATATCCCGCCTAACCACAACTGTGAAATTATTATGAATGATGTATTTTATTTTTATGAAGTACTTTGTCTTTGGACAATCAATTAAATTAAAAAATAATCTGAGACTATATAAAAGTTTTTTAATGACGTTTGAAATACAAATTTGAATGAAAATCACAAGGCAAACGTTGTTTATGCTCTGCCATCTTGAATCTGGATTGAGAGAGACGCTGTGTGGCTGAAATCGAAGAGACAACCGACAAGAGAGTGGTTAGGTTATGTGTGTTTCTTGAATGGATATTCAAGAAATATATTATGGCTGATGAAGATTTAAGTGAAGATCAGTGGCTTTATGGAGATTCAAATCCAGATAAATCTAAAGATGGTGTAGCTGAAACTGATCTTTTCGGCGATAAAACCCTACCCAATTCAGACTTGGCTGTAAGTTCACATTTTGAAATATTTGTTATGTTTACTGAATGGTTATGAACTGGATGTTTCTTTATATTTATTGTAAAAATGTAGACCGGCATTGATATTTCTACTTTATTTTAGTTATGAATGAATTAATATACCATTGTTCTTAGATAATTTCCATATTTTTACTCATCTTTTTGATACAAGTCAACTTATTCCTACCAGCGATGATGATGCTTGATTTACTATGCAGGAGACATTTTTAAAATTATTTGACAATTCTCAGCTTATTTTTAGCTTGAAGGTCTAATCAGTTTCAGACATTAGTGTTTTCTATATTTATTTATTAATTTCCCCACTGTTCGCAGTTATTACAAGGACTACAATTAAAATAAGGTCATTGTTAGCAAATTATCGGCAATTTTTTACTATGCATTAATTTATTCTGAGATCTGACAAAGAATGCTTCTAAAACCTATATTCATGTTGCTTGTATTAGAAGATAGTTTTAGTTAATTCCTAAACCATCAAATCATAACCATCAAACAAGGCAGAGAAACACGTATTCAATAGTACCAAGGATGAACACTACATTTGGGCAAAGAAACTACACATATTTGGGACCAAAAATTTATAATTCAATACCAAGTTACATTAGGGAAGAATTCAATAGACACAGGTTCAAGAAAATTTTATTTTCCTGGTTGGTTGATATTGGAGTGGAAAATTGTGAAAATTTAGTTAGACTGTAAATATTGAAACTATTTATTCTTCATTCCACTTTTTACTGTTTTTCATTTTTCTAAAAATAACCTTTCTTATTATTATCCTTAATAGAACATTAATATTTATTTACTAATTCCATAATTTTGTTTGTTTGTATTATAAATTTTTACTAATTTTATTATAAAAAACTTTAATCCCATATCAGTGAATGAAGTTTGTAAATAGTAATTATTACACGCAATAAGCAACTAATTACTTATACCCCAACACATATAATATATAGTGGGGTGTATATTTATTCATTGAAATTATCATTTATTCATTGTTGAAACACCGCTGATTTATGTAGTTATATTACAATACTATATTATCAATATTCTAATGTTGCATTCAATCTTCATTGTAATTAATAAGTTTTCATAATATGTGAAATTTGCTGCATAATTGGCTGTTGTACTGTAATTTATTGTAGATTCGTGTATGAACCAGAATGTATTGTAACTTACTTGAATAAATAAAATTTGAATTTGAATTTGAATTTGAATTCCTTTTTTCTAATCCTAAATAATTTGAATACATAGACTACAGTCCGATTAGCCTACTAACTCACGGTATTTAAGTTAGAAAATACATATGATGAAACTCTTTTTTTAGATTCTAAATCAAATTTTAATCTTATTTGCAGCCACCTGGAGTTTTAGAACCTCCGGGTATTCTAGAGCCTCCAATTATCAAACCACCCCAAATCACATCTTACACGGAAGAACCTAGCAAACCTGATGAAAATGATATTCTACCTCCAGGTGAGTTAATGAGATTTTTTAATATATGCATTCTAAACGAAATACGGATTAACGGTTTTACAGCCAGTAAATCTTGAAATATTTTTTGTCCTTTCCTTTCTTTTTAGACCTAAACTTTTAAGATAAATTGCGTATTTCTAAAATCTCTAAAAACTTTTAAATAAAATCAGTTGATTTTCAATTAGTTTTGAAAATTTCTATTAGCTACTTTTATAACCTTAGGAAACTAGAACCTCTTCAAGATACTCTCGATATCGGTTTTTCTTGAGATTGTATGCCTTGTTATTTTATCCATCTACTTACATGGCCTATGACAACCAAGCTTGTAATATTATGCTTGATTAATTCCGTAGAACGACCGATTTTTTATAATACATGATAATAATTATTTACTAAATGTAAACTATTAATTATCGTATATTTAGTTTTCAATTTTATTTTTATAATTTTCCTGGTAGCCTGTACCGGTAACTATCTGGATTGTATTAATAAATATATTAGGTTTAAGGGTACTCTCATTTACATAACCACTGTTTTGTATTTATTTTTCTATTCCTAAATACATCTTATATTCTCATAAAATAACAGTACCAGTTATCAATAATAATAACTAGCCGTCAGGCTCTCTTCGCTCGCCATATCCGTTTAGCCAGGAGCCCCCTGGACCCCCGACTGGATCGTCCAAAAATAAGATCAGCGGGCTCGCTTCGCTCGCCTGCATTTTTCATTTGAGAATGCTTCATTCCATCAGAAATTCAAAGTACTGAGAAAACGCAGCAGGAAAGCTGAGGAAAACGCTGATTTTGGGCTTATCTTTGATGAAATATTATCACCTCATAACAAAATTTTTAGACCCTAGCTAAACCTCTGTACCAAATTTAAGCATTTTCTGCCTATTAGGCGGGATGCACACCGGAGAAACGCATTTCGTAAAGCACTCTTTCATGAAACTTGTTTCATGCAATCCGTTTCACTCGCGCATGCATACGAAAGAAACGTTCCCTGCTTAATCTTATCAGTCGATTGCGAGCAACTTTCGTTTCACGTTTCCTGAAACTTTTTTCTCGAAATGAGTTTCTCCGGTGTGCATCCCGTCTTACTTGATGAAATAACTGAGAAAACGGAAAAATACCGCTAATTTTGGGCGTATCATTTGCGTTATTTCAAATTCGTTCTTACACAACATCATTACACCCCAGCTGAGCTTCTGTAGTAAATTTCAACATTTTCTGTTCATTTTTGTTCTCTATAAAGCTGAGAAAGCGCAAAAAACGCTGGAAAAACGCAGATTTTGGGCATATCTTTGGCGTTATTTCAAATTGCTTTCAACACAACATTATTACACCATAGCTAGCTTCTGTACTAAATTTGAATAATTTCTGTTCATTTGTTCTCGATAAATCTGAGAAAAAGCAAAAGAACGCTAATTTTAGGCGTATCTTTGACGTTATTGCAAATTCCTTCTAACACAACATTATTACAACCTTGCTGAGCTTCTGTACTCAAATTTGAACATTTTCTGTTTATTTGTTCTCGATAAAACTGAGAAAACGCTAAAAAACGCTGATTTTGGGCGTATCTTTGGAAATTGTTCCAAATCCGTTCTTAGTGCGCCTGTAAAGGCCAACTGAACATACATACCAAATTTGAACGTTTTTGGTCCGGTAGATTTTTAGTTCTGCGAGTGAGTGAGTCAGTCAGTCAGTGAGTGAGTGAGTGCCATTTCGCTTTTATATATATAGATAATACCGAGTGACTTGGCTGGGTGTGGTCTAGTGTCAGTTTCCAGGTCGTACCTGATCAATTTCAGACTCTTTGGCATGACCTAACGAATGTTTTTAGGCAGGTTGAACCAACGGAGTAACGTGTCCACTCTAAACACGGGAGTGTTCCAAATATCTTGCCCGGGTCGTCGTGACTCTAACAACCCGGACCTTTGAATTATAAAGCCAGTGTCTAATGTACTCGACTGCGCCCACTAGGCTATAGTATTATTTATTAATTTTCAGTTCAATATGATATATTAAACTAAAAATTAATAAATATTCATAATATAAAACAAGAATATTGATGATAAATTATATCATATATCAATAAATATTGATGATCTTTTCAGTATAATCATAGAGAAAAGATAGCATAAGAAGACATCTCATGGTATAGGTTGTTTATGCTCCAAATTTCAAGACGAATAATGTTAACTCAAGCCGATTAATGTCGACTACTGTCTATTTTTACTGTTTTAGCCGGGTGATAGTGTAAGAACTGCACATTATGAGAGACTACCAACATCACATAGCTTTACTAAAAAGAAATACTAGGACTATCGGCGGCTTAAGTTAACATTGAAAATTTGTACTTAAACGTCCTACACAATGGGATCTCTTATTGTGCTATCTTTTATCTATGGTATAATGCAAAGAATTTACCAGGGAAAAAGATTTTTATGAAATAAAATAGTTTATAATATTATATTAGAAAATACATGGGAGAAATTGTACTGCGTAGGATCAATTTTTTACTACTTTGGATAAATTTTTTGTACTCTTCCACCAGGACAAGTTACTGCTATTTTTGTCGATTTTATAATAATTCCTATCTTGTTTACAATAATTGTGTTTTTGATTCGATTTTCAGGTGTGACGGATGAAAATGGAGACAAAGATGGCGATAATGAAGAGGGAGACGAAGACGCAGAGAAGAACAAGGAAGAGGGAGAAATTGGCAACGCCGACGGCGAAGGAGAAGGGGAAGAAGGAGAAAAGGAGAAGACAGGAGAAGGAGAGGATGATGAAGACGAGGACAGCGATGAGGATAATATTAATATTGTGATCGGCGAGATTAAGACGACATCGCAGTACAGCATCAGGAAAGGCGGGTTGCTTACTGCGGCTCCTCCACCGCAGACTAAGGTACCGTTTCAAAAATTTGGGAAATTCTATATTTTTTCAAATTATCTTGAAAATAGGGAGGTTTCATATGCGACTGCCGGCCTCAGTAACTACTTTTTAGCGCTAGTTTTGTAATCAATATCACCATCTCAAACAGGTCTAGTACCTCGAGATACAAATACTCAATTGTCATTTCATTTTTTTATAGTATTTTCCCATTTTGTAAAATTTGTATTGCTTTTATTATGTATTTCTAAAGCTGCGTACAGATATACGCGCCTCCAACCCGCTCCGCGCACGCTCCGCCGTCGCTCCGCAATCGCTCCGCCCCCGCTCTGCACTCGCACCGATCATAAACGTTACAGGAGATGTTAGCTCTTCTCGCGTTCCAATCTTGCTCCCCGGTCGATCATCAATCGCTCTGCTCGAGTGACGTTCGGTTGCGGAACAGAGCGAAAGTCTGTACGCACCTTAAGATGTTGTAATTTTTTATTTCTGCCAATAAAAACATTTCATTTCATATTGAAATAAGATAACACAAGTTATCTTAAGCTAGTCGAGCCAAAATAAATAGTTTATACTTGTAGCAGAGACAAATAAACTAGGTATAAATTAGTATATACACATATTAACAGTATCTTTACTCTATGCTTGTCACATTTGACATTCTGCAAAGTGTTTCATGTTATAATATATTCCATATTCAACGGTTACATTTAGATAATTATGATTAAGCAATAATATAATATGTTCATGTATTCATTTATGCTTTTCTTAATTTTTTTTCTACTTTATGGGACATTAATTTAAATTTGAATAAATACAATCCGGTTTCTAGGACACTTCAAACCTAATGAACCATTAAATCTATATTTAATAATTAAATAGGTTCAAGATTTAATTTATATTAAATAGCTTTAGTGATCCATCAGATTCAATAGAGTGTCGTAGCTTCTAGAAATCGGACAATTACCAGTAATACTCATGTATATTTCTGTTTATGTTTGAGGTATTTTGCTTTGTCGATACTTTGTGTAACATGCTCTATTTATCTGTGCACACTTCAAGCTGCTAGATCAGTTTTATCATCCCTTTCCGTTCAAACAATATAATTTGATTAAGTAAAACAATGTTCCTATTCAATATTCTATTGAATGCATGTTTGTTATTTTGCAGCAAACTGGAAAGTTTTCTATTGAAGAGTTCGAATCGATTGGATCGAT
Source organism: Nilaparvata lugens (assembly GCF_014356525.2). Lineage (NCBI taxonomy): Eukaryota > Metazoa > Arthropoda > Insecta > Hemiptera > Delphacidae > Nilaparvata > Nilaparvata lugens. Next base: position 20,594,961 of record NC_052516.1, read on the forward strand.
TAATGGAGTGCCGGCTCAAGAGTTCAATCTTGAAACACTCGAAGAGAAACCATGGAGAAAGCCTGGTGCAGATATTACAGGTCGGTTATCTTTTCTCCTTCCTTAAGGAGCGTTCAAATTAGTCAAGTCTACTTCAATTCAAGTTTTCATAACCTCAAAAGTATACAATCATGACGTCAAAAATCAATTTATCTCAAATTTTTCTTATAACATTTCATATTCTTCTTGCTTGCATCATACTTTTTTTCTAGTTGCTTTTCAGGGTGCGGCAGTCAATCCAGCATTTTTGAAATAGGTGTAAAAAATAAACGGACGTAGATATCAAAGTTATATTCATAAAATATTTTTCTACATTAAAAAGCATTTAAGAAACATTGAAAATAATCGTTGTTTGAAAATAACATCAGCAAGATGGCGGCCTTCCCGAGTATGTCATTAGCGCAGGCGATTTGCGAAGCTGTTCATAACATCACGAAGCATAGGCTGAGGAATTCTTAGGCTGAGATACTTTATGGTATTGGAGTGACCAGAACCCGCAACAATTACATCAAAAACCTCTCCATTCATCTAAGGTAACAGTTTGGTGCGCAATGTCCTCGTCGGGTATCATAGGCCCTTATTTTTTTGAAAACGAAAGAGAGCGATCTGTTACTGTGAATGCTGAGCGCTATTCAACAATGTTGAGGACATTCTTCATTCCTCAGCTTCGGCAACATGAAGTGAATGAAGAAACATTGTTTCAACAAGATGGAGCAACAAGTCACACAGCCCGCGTGAGCATGAATGTTCTTAACGGAGTTTTTCCAAACCGAGTGATTCCCCGCAATGGCCCGGTTCCGTGGCCGCCCCGTTCACCAGACCTCACTGCATGTGATTTTTTCTTGTGGGGTTACCTAAAAAGTAAAGTATACGAAGAAAGACCTCATACTGTTGGTGAACTGAAGGCAAGAATCCGGCTAGAAATTGAGAGAATTCCTCAGTCTATGCTTCGTGATGTTATGAACAGCTTCGCAAATCACCTGCGCGAATGCCGTACTCGGGAAGGCCGCCATCTTGCTGATGTTATTTTCAAACAGTGATTATTTTCAATGTTTCTTAAATGCTTTTTAATGTAGAAAAATATTTTATGAAAATAATTTTGATATCTACGTCCGTTTATTTTTTACACCTATTTCAAAAATGCGGGATTGACTGCCGCACCCTGTACATTCTACATTGACTGATAACTGTTTTTATCTCATTTATTCATTTGTAGGTTGGATCAAGTTGAATCCAAAAGTCAAACATCTTCTTGAATCAACAAAACTTTGAGCAGGGTCTAAATTGGTATAGTGGGTTCAAGTTTCTGTTCTTGTAAAAACTTGACTTCAAGTTTGCTAAAAATATTCATTTTATACAAAACTTTAATTCAAGTAAACTTTAATATCAAGTAAACTTTACTAATTTAAACGCCTCTATATCAAGTCCTTCATTAAGTATCATAAGAATAAAATTTATAGAACAAGCATTGATTTTTTTAAATTATCCTTAATGATTTATTTAAATGACAAAAATTATGAATAATTGAAACACTCAAATATTGTTTATCACAATTTAAGCTCAAAATGAAAGTAGAATTGACAACATTTAGCAGTGTCTCCATTCATTATGGAGTTTCATAATATTAATAAATTCCTTTCCTGATAATATTAGTGGCAGTAGTAGTATTTTAATTATCAAATTAAGGATCTGACAGTTTCATTTGAATCAAGTTTACTAGAGAATGACATTGGAGCAACAATCGAAACTAGTATTGTTCCAATAGATCAGTGGTTTTTACAGTATCGAGTAGTTTTCATCCAATATACCGGGTGATTCAAAAAGGCATTTAAAACTTTGAATATTCATACAAATCTTATTAAACAAGGTTTAAGCTGGTTTTGGTGTTATTTTAAAGGAAACACTCCAAGTTTGACCAAGCGCTAGCGGCAGTTACGTCAAAGATGGCTGCCTTCACTGGACCCGAGCGTGCTAGCTGTGTGTTTTGGTTCGAAAAACGGCATAGTGTAGCTTTATATGTTGCAAAAAATTTTGATACCACAGATCGATGAGGATGACCGAGAACGAAATGTTTTCTTTATGTAAGATGGCGCACCACCACACTATCTGAATGACGACCGGGTTTTTCTTAATGACCGCTTTCCATATGGTATGGCCGTAATGCGCCAATTGCATTACCCCCTCGTTCCCCAGACTAACACCGCTGGATGTTTTCTTGTGGGGTTTCATAAAAGATATGGTTTATTTACCTCCTTTGCCAGCCACTCTACCTGAACTTAGAGCAAGGATTTGCGCTGCTGTTGAGCAAGTTACACCTGAAATGCTAGTGCGAGTCTGGGAAGAAATCGATTATCGATGGGATGGTAAAAAAACCTGAAGTGTTTTCCTTCAAAACAACACCAAAACCAGCAGCTGTGTACCTTGTTTAATGAGATTTATATAAATTTTCAAAGTTGTAATGTCCTTTATGAATCACCTAGTATGATTAAATACTAATGATCATTAGTATTTTTTTAAACTCGGTCATTCATTCATATAGATGAAGAGTGCACAAGAACAGCTTATGAGGGCAGGCTGGATGACTTACTGGTAGCTACTCCAGATGCAGTGTTATATTTAAATCAACTAAATATATGTTTATAACTTTCAATTTTTTTAATTTGTGTTTTACCTTTTTTTAAACTTGTGACTAAGATGACTTCATTGTTTATATATGTGTGACTTGTGTTAAATAACATAAAGATTTATGTCGTAGGGCCATACGCTAAATAAATAAATAATAATTCATATGGCTTTTATTGGCAGAGAGATCCTCTTGGATGTATTACCCTTGCCGTATTACTCATTTCCTATTTTACACTTGAGTTTATAGATTGGATTCTTCAAGTTTTCTTACTGAAAATTTGCACTTTCACTTCCTGAGTTTCTATTTTATAAAGTTTAAAAATTAAGTAATTCTATTTGTAAACACAAATCTACATTGAAAAAGCAAATAAATATATTTTATTTAGTGTAAGGCAGATACTCAACACATCATATAAAGCTCATGAGTTTTCAATTTCTTTGAGATGTTGTATAGTTTTCGATCAGGAGAACATAAGTTTGTCTGACCGCCATCATTTTCTAGTCCATTTAGCAAATAAATATACCATTGTTATGATAATAAATTTAATTTCGGTATGATTTGATCGCAGATTACTTCAACTATGGTTTTAATGAGGATACGTGGCGAGCTTACTGTGAACGACAGAAGCGGATCAGAGTGCATGAGTCCGGAGCTGGTCTAGGACCTCTAGGCGTTCCTCAGGTAAATTATCATACATTTCATCTAAAAATGTCGAAAATTCATTCATTTATTCACAAAAACACATAATCAAGATCAAGTTAATGATTGGGAGAGAATTAGCAGGATTACCTCAAAACTGGTTCTCTCCCAAATTTCTATTATTTTCAATATAGTCCAAAATTATAGATTTTTGATTGTTTTTGAAGAGATATTGTGGTTATTATTATTAGCGTATGGCTTTGAATGGTGGGGAGACCCAAGGGTAGTTCCACCTCGCCGTATATAGTCCAAAGTTTCCTAATGGGAAACCAAGGCTATAGTGAGCAAAATACTTTAAATTTACACTTTTCACTTCTGAATAAAGTTAATTTTGATGTTAAAAAGTCCAAACATATACAAAACCGAAACAAAACACAAAACCACTAAGCCAAATTTAGAAAATATTACATTTTTTGTTATATTGTCGCATTTCTCCATAATGAAAAAATGAGACACAGATGTTGTCAATACCACTTTAATTTTGTTTTACAAAAGGACCATGGTTTCGAGGCACCATCCTGCCCCACACATGCCTCTTACACCTGCCCCATCCTGCCCCTTACACCTGCCCCATCCTCAGCCAGACTGGTGTCTAGACCATAGCTCAATTATGATATTAATCTATTTTTAATTAAATAAAATATATTTAAAATAGTTTTTATATGCTCTTTTATTTCTCTTAGACTGAATAACTGATTTTCAATGTGAATTAGGCTATTATAGAAATTTCACTTACCAGTCTAGCTGAGGATGGGGCAGGTGTAAGAGGCATGTGTGGGGCAGGATGGTGCCTCGAAACCATGGTCCTTCTGTAAAACAAAATTAAAGAGGTATTGACAACATCTGTGTCTCATTTTTTCATGATACATTTTTGTTTGATTTCATGTATTTTATTTTTAATACACACAATTTTCTAAAAATGTATGCCTATATTAGAAAGTGTCTACTCATCGATTACGAGGATTCAGAATGATTTGGTAGGTTTTCAGTATGTATTAATATTATATTCATATTTGTTATTGAAATATTTCCATCTTTTGGACTAGTGGAAGGCTGAAGCCCTGATTTCTAATTAATTTCTGGCCTGCTGAGCAGAATGAGAATACATTTGATTTTGTAACAGTGTTCATACATTGACAGACTACAAATATATGAGCACTCACATAAAAATTGATGGTATCCTATTTAACTTATGTAGAAAAAAATTCCGATGAAAATTGATGGTATCCTATTTATTGTAGAAAAAATTCCGATAAAAATTGATGGTATCCTATTCATTGTAGAAAAAATTCCGATAAAAATTGATAGTATCCTATTTAACTTATGTAGAAAAAAAATTCATATGAAAATTGATGGTATCCTATTTATTGTAGAAAAAATTCCGATGAAAATTGATGGTATCCTATTTATTGGAGAAAAAAATCTTATAAAAATTGATGGTATCCTATTTAACTGTAGAAAAAAAAATTATGGTATCCTATTTAACTTATGTAGAAAAAAATCCGATGAAAATTGATGGTATCCTATTTATTGTAGAAAAAACTCCGATAAAAATTGATGGTATCCTATTTATTGTAGAAAAAATTCCGATAAAAATTGATAGTATCCTATTTAACTCATGTAGAAAAAATTCAGATGAAAATTGATGGTATCCTATTTATGTAGAAGTCATCTGAATTCAAAATGTACTTGTACCGGACGATACTTGGGAATATTGTGGACAGACGACGTAATTGTTGAGGAGGTTCTCTTCTCAGGCAAATGAACAAATCAGGTGATTGTAATTGTGAAAAATTCCAAAGGCCTATTAATTTGATACACAACGTTTTTCCACAACACGGCACACAGAATTCTTGTGACTGACTGATTTGAATCAATGACTCAACCGACTTATTTTCTATAATTTTAAAGTTAAAAAATAGTATCATAATTCTAGAAAAGAGTGTGCTTCCATGTTTTGGACTACAATGGTTGTCGTTTGCTTGTCGTATTCAGGCAGTGAACTCTTCAGGAGGTTCTAACCGCGCTAACATTCCGTTGTCAACTGTCAACGACAGTTCGAAATACGGGGGCAAACCAGGGGGCGGAGCAATGCCCCCTGGCCCCCCAGGCATACCACGACCTACCAACGAGGGCAACGCTATACAGGTTAGCGCATGCGCATGACCTCTTTCAAGTTTTCTACCAATCACCTCATTCGAGTATCCTGCCAATCACCTCAATCAATTTATTTGTCAAATTGACCTCATTCAAGTTTCCCCTCTCCCTTTGACCTATCCAATCATCAATTGAACTTACCTATCAATAAGTTTAACCTTCGGTTATGGGATCTAAATTTTCGTTTCCTTTCTTCCTCTCAATCTGTTCTTGGTATCCTATTTTCGTTTTCTTCCCTCTTGGGATATGGTTTCCTCATGTATTTAATCCTCAATTCAATCGACACGGGCATATATTCAATAAACATAATCAAATCATGATCAAGTTTTCTTCCTTTTAGTTTTGGTATTCTATTTTCGTTCCCTTCCCAAGGGTATAGGGTATTGTTGTTTCATTCTTTTCTTTACCCCTCGACTCAATGGATACTGGACAACAATAAAAAAATGATATTAAAGAGCAATAAAACCATGATCTATAGTGCATGCATTTGAAAAATATGAACGAAACATTCCTATAGAAAAAACCATGATTAAAATAATCCTGTAGTGCATGTACTACATAACAGCTATCTCTTTATTCTTTATTGATTCATACAATTAGTACCTCTCATAGAATGTCCCAGCCCAGGGAGAATGGCAACCTCGCATAAATGTTCAATCAACTTAGCAGCGAGTGGAAATTTTATGAGATTTTTTGACATGCATTGCATGTCGCAGTTGATAGCTGATTCCAGACCTACGTTTATAAAGGAGGCTGTGACTATTGAAATACAAATTATCACGTTACTTAAAAGAAGAAACTTTTTTATTTCTACCTACCATGAGAATGATCAAAACATTCTTAAGCCGCGTTTACACCAAAGTTATTAACAAAATGTTAATAACTTAATCCTTATAGATTCTATTCGATTGAACATAACTTATCTTACACATGATGAACATATGTGTTTGTCAAGTTCCGTTCAATCTAATAGAATCTATAAGGATTAAGTTATTAACATTTTGTTAATAACTTTGGTGTAAACGCAGCTTTACGGTGCATGCATTCATAGTGCTGTTTTAGTTAGGATAAACTATTATATTGTAATCCAACTAAAACGTTCTCTCGGATTAATTTTTTCTGTATTTTTAGTACTATCGATGTAATTTTTTACTCCCATTTAGGGGAATAATTACTTATGTTGTTGTAGTAACATAAATGCTTTAGAATTTTATGGGAGAGTTTAGTGGGAGATAGGGTCGGCTGCGCCCTAACTTCGCTCTCCAGGTTAAAATAAAGGCAGCCTATCTATCTTCCTGCTAACCTTCGATGTATTCGCCCTACTAAAGCATTCTTCTATCAAATTCTCTATCTCGTCTCTAACGTTCTTTTCTACTTTCTACTTTCGTGGTGGTCTCTTTTGTAACTACTGTATTTTTATTTGTAACTCCTGTATTTTTATTTGTAACTACTCTATTTTTATTTGACTGTTATGCTCTGTTTGGCTTGGTTTCACCAAGCTCGGTCAAGCAATTTGAGCATGGTCAAATCAGGTACTGTTTACGAGCGCACTGGAACATATATTTATACCGATAGTTACTATCTACTGTCTTTTTTCTGTAGGGCTACTTTTAATATAGGGCCACTTGAAAATGGCATTAGTAGCCGAAACATGTCGTGACGAAATAATTCAAAAGGGTAATCAGATTTATATTTTTATTATCTTTTTTTCCAGTGCACACTTTTCAAGCGTTCCCGCCTTCACTGTGTTTAAATGTATTGACCGAGCTTGGTGAAGGATGTTGTGTGCACTGGGTGAGAGCGCTCAGGCGTTTAGAGTTCTGGTGTAATTAAATAGAGAATGCATTTATTCAAATGGTAATTAATATATAATTATTATTTAACGAAAATCCTAAATAAATGCTGTAAATCACCCCGAAGACTTCTGCTACTGCAAACATTGACAACAGGGTTAACAGCTAGATGGAAATTCGATGAGAACTACTATCCAAAAATTAGTCGCCAGCCCGGGAAACGAACCCGGTACCTCCCAATTGTCAGTCAGGAATGCTTACCCTTACACCAAACTAACAATCTCTGGATAGCAGCGCTCATTGTATAAGAAGCCATAGCGGCCAACCAGGTACAGATGGAATTAAATAGAGAATGCATTTATTCAAATGCTAATTAAAATATAGTATATATAATATATACTATATTTTAATTTAATTCCATCTATACCTGGTTGGCCGCTATGGCTAATTAAAATATAGTATATATAATATATACTATATTTTAATTAAATAGACAATGAATTTATTCAAATGCATATATATTATATACTATATTTTAATTAGCATTTGAATAAATGCATTCTCTATTTAATTCCATCTGTACCTGGTTGGCCGCTATGGCTTCGTATACAATGAGCGCTGCTATCCAGAGATTGTTAGTTTGGTGTAAGGGTAAGCATTCCTGACTGGCAATTGGGAGGTACCGGGTTCGATTCCCGGGCTGGCAACTAATTTTTTGGATAGTAGTTCTCATCGAATTTCCATCTAGCTGTTAACCCTGTTGTCAATGTCTGCAGTAGCAGAAGTCTTCGGGGTGATTAACAGCATTTATTTAGGATTTTCGTTAAATAATGTTTAGAGTTCTGCTATGGACAAACTGGCCATACTGAGTTTTTATGAAAGTAGCTTTCCTCAGTTTTCAAGTCAATTGAATTTAATACTGTATTATTCATCTAATCATATACTAAGCTGAGCACTTTATTCAGAGATGTAGAATTTCTGTTAGAAATTCAATTTAAGCGCAACCTTGAACCGAAGATGGTGCCTTGAGCATCGTAACTCTGAGTTTTATAGAAATAAAACATTTCCAGTAGAAAAGACAACATAATATTGTTATTATTTTAGTTATAAAGTATATGTATTATGGTTACAAGGCTATTATAGTGAGGTTCACGTTATAATAGCAGTGTTTGATTAGCAATGCTATTTCTATCCTTGTCTATCATTCAACAAAGCGGATAGCGCTAACTCTTTCTCGCTTTGTTCTGTTGTCAGATCGTCTTTTAACAATTTAGAATTAATAAACAAAATTTTTCATCTTTATTATGTAAATTCATTATGAAATTATCGAAATATAGAATTTCTTGCTTAGTAAAATATAATTATTTTAAACGAGAATGAACATCAATAAACCTGTATCAGCTACCATCTATAGAAGACAGAGGATCGGCAACGTTTTTTTCTATCTTTCTCCACTACCATTATAACGTGGACCTCACTATAGTTGTACTATATCCTATAGTGAAATAATATATCCACGATATAATGGCAATATTTTATTGACATTGGTGTTGCTATCCTTGTCTATCAATCAACAAAGCAAATAGCGCTATCCTTTTCTAGCTCCGCAACGTTACTAGATCGTTTTTAACGATGTATAAATATATATTCAATTTACAAAATATTTTATCTCAATTATGAAAATTCATTATTTTATCATTGAAAAATATACAGTAGAACTCTAATTATCCGAACTCCGACTATCCAAATCACTTTCAGAAAAAAAAATTGTCCAAAAAAGTCGAAGTGCGCTATAATTCTTCCCCCTGCGATGCCAGTGTTTGCGCGTTCGCTCACTTTTGTCCTTCCCTTGTACATAAGTACATTCTACTCATATATTTTAAAACATGTGAAAATATCATGTTTCTTTCATTTAATTCAATAAAAAAATAGTGCAATATCAAAATGTAGCTTTTTTCTCTCCGATTATCCGAATGGATCCCGGTCCCCATTAACTCGGATAATTGGAGTTCTACTGTATTCTCTTGTCGAATAAAATGTAATTGATTATTTTAAACAAGAATGAACAGATAATTATACTACATCAGATGTACCGTTATCAGCTATCCTATATAGAAGGCAGAGAATTGGCAACGCTGTTATCCTATCTTCACTACCATTATATCCTCACTTCAGTGGACCTCACTTTAGTCCTTTAAATTCGTATCACTTTGAAATCACCATATTTATAAAAATGTCATCAATAGCTTTTTAATTTCCACTAGCCTTCATAATGCAGACAATTTAATATAATTCAAACTATAATTTATCATTAATGACGTTCATAATTTATTATTGATGTAATGTATTGTTGATTGTGAACAGGTGATGACAGCTGATAGGCGTGAGTATAGTAGGAAAGGATTCCCAGATATGATGGGCGGTCCTATTCCTATACCACCTCCTGGTTTTGCGCATGCGTGAGTTTATTTATATTTCATTATTCTGTTATTAATCCAATAAAAAATTAAATCTAATCGTCACCTTAAACTAGAGCTCGATTTCACCAGTACGAAAACTAGGTTTGAGCGACAGTTGGTTCTAAACCAACAAAAATCATATTACAAACCCAATTTGAATGATCGTACCAGATCCAACTTAGTTTTAGTTTCTTGTGAAATCGGCTCTCAATTTTCATTAATTGACCGAAGTAAAGCTGAGGTCTTAGTTTCGACTCGATCGGCTTTTGTCTGTTTGTTTGTTTGTACCGCAGTTCCGCAGTTACAGTCGCAGTTATTGTCCGATTTCTATGAAATATGGTATGTTAGTTCTTTGAAACAAGGCGCAGAAACGTATGTGTAACGATTTTTGGTAAGACCTCCGGTTTTTTTGTAGTATTTAAAAAACTGTGAACTAACCTCAAAAGTGACATTTTCGTATCTTTGAAGATACAGCAATTCATGTTCCTACTTTTTCTCTTAATTAATTATTAGAAAAGTTGTAATATATGTTTATATCGTAAATATGGAGACGATATAAAGGTATCTCCTTGATAAGTCCGGTGTCCCTGCAATCAGTGTCTCTAGCACTTTCTATGGAGAAAATAATAGATGACATGTCTAAATCTTCACAATATACTGTACTTACTGTACTGGCCCTTCTCATTAGATTGAAAGTTGTATTCATGAGCGAGGTCTACTGTTCGCCGAACTACTAGTTTAATCTTCAGCTGGCCAAAATAATTTTGACGATTTTTTAACTGCTAAACAGTGAGGTATAATGGCAATGTGTTTGACTTGAGAGTATATTGTAACATACCGCTAGCAATAATAAATAATCCTCTCAAGATTTTGAAGAATATATTTAATTATTTGCTTTAATAATTTTATTCCCTGGTACAGGCCACTACCACCTAAATTTAAATTTAAATCTAGGATAGTGAACAGGCTCAGCCTAGTTGTTCCTTCATGGTCATAATTCAGGGCGGCCACCTACCGGGAAAACCGGGAGAACCTTGAATTCCTCATGATTTTATCCAATTGCTCATGAATTTCATAAATTTCAATTAATTTAGTAAAGAAGTGTACAGAAACAATAAACTAGAATAAAAAAACACTTGATGGCTAGCAATAATAATTGGCAATGTTTTTAGTCATTATATAAAACAATTACATTTTAAAATTAAGTATTTTAATCGCTTTGTTCTGTTGTCAGATCGTCTTTTAACAATTTAGAATTAATAAACAAAATTTTTCATCTTTATTATGTAAATTCATTATGAAATTATCGAAATATAGAATTTCTTGCTTAGTAAAATATAATTATTTTAAACGAGAATGAACATCAATAAACCTGTATCAGCTACCATCTATAGAAGACAGAGGATCGGCAACGTTTTTTTCTATCTTTCTCCACTACCATTATAACGTGGACCTCACTATAGTTGTACTATATCCTATAGTGAAATAATATATCCACGATATAATGGCAATATTTTATTGACATTGGTGTTGCTATCCTTGTCTATCAATCAACAAAGCAAATAGCGCTATCCTTTTCTAGCTCCGCAACGTTACTAGATCGTTTTTAACGATGTATAAATATATATTCAATTTACAAAATATTTTATCTCAATTATGAAAATTCATTATTTTATCATTGAAAAATATACAGTAGAACTCTAATTATCCGAACTCCGACTATCCAAATCACTTTCAGAAAAAAAAATTGTCCAAAAAAGTCGAAGTGCGCTATAATTCTTCCCCCTGCGATGCCAGTGTTTGCGCGTTCGCTCACTTTTGTCCTTCCCTTGTACATAAGTACATTCTACTCATATATTTTAAAACATGTGAAAATATCATGTTTCTTTCATTTAATTCAATAAAAAAATAGTGCAATATCAAAATGTAGCTTTTTTCTCTCCGATTATCCGAATGGATCCCGGTCCCCATTAACTCGGATAATTGGAGTTCTACTGTATTCTCTTGTCGAATAAAATGTAATTGATTATTTTAAACAAGAATGAACAGATAATTATACTACATCAGATGTACCGTTATCAGCTATCCTATATAGAAGGCAGAGAATTGGCAACGCTGTTATCCTATCTTCACTACCATTATATCCTCACTTCAGTGGACCTCACTTTAGTCCTTTAAATTCGTATCACTTTGAAATCACCATATTTATAAAAATGTCATCAATAGCTTTTTAATTTCCACTAGCCTTCATAATGCAGACAATTTAATATAATTCAAACTATAATTTATCATTAATGACGTTCATAATTTATTATTGATGTAATGTATTGTTGATTGTGAACAGGTGATGACAGCTGATAGGCGTGAGTATAGTAGGAAAGGATTCCCAGATATGATGGGCGGTCCTATTCCTATACCACCTCCTGGTTTTGCGCATGCGTGAGTTTATTTATATTTCATTATTCTGTTATTAATCCAATAAAAAATTAAATCTAATCGTCACCTTAAACTAGAGCTCGATTTCACCAGTACGAAAACTAGGTTTGAGCGACAGTTGGTTCTAAACCAACAAAAATCATATTACAAACCCAATTTGAATGATCGTACCAGATCCAACTTAGTTTTAGTTTCTTGTGAAATCGGCTCTCAATTTTCATTAATTGACCGAAGTAAAGCTGAGGTCTTAGTTTCGACTCGATCGGCTTTTGTCTGTTTGTTTGTTTGTACCGCAGTTCCGCAGTTACAGTCGCAGTTATTGTCCGATTTCTATGAAATATGGTATGTTAGTTCTTTGAAACAAGGCGCAGAAACGTATGTGTAACGATTTTGGTAAGACCTCCGGTTTTTTTGTAGTATTTAAAAAACTGTGAACTAACCTCAAAAGTGACATTTTCGTATCTTTGAAGATACAGCAATTCATGTTCCTACTTTTTCTCTTAATTAATTATTAGAAAAGTTGTAATATATGTTTATATCGTAAATATGGAGACGATATAAAGGTATCTCCTTGATAAGTCCGGTGTCCCTGCAATCAGTGTCTCTAGCACTTTCTATGGAGAAAATAATAGATGACATGTCTAAATCTTCACAATATACTGTACTTACTGTACTGGCCCTTCTCATTAGATTGAAAGTTGTATTCATGAGCGAGGTCTACTGTTCGCCGAACTACTAGTTTAATCTTCAGCTGGCCAAAATAATTTTGACGATTTTTTAACTGCTAAACAGTGAGGTATAATGGCAATGTGTTTGACTTGAGAGTATATTGTAACATACCGCTAGCAATAATAAATAATCCTCTCAAGATTTTGAAGAATATATTTAATTATTTGCTTTAATAATTTTATTCCCTGGTACAGGCCACTACCACCTAAATTTAAATTTAAATCTAGGATAGTGAACAGGCTCAGCCTAGTTGTTCCTTCATGGTCATAATTCAGGGCGGCCACCTACCGGGAAAACCGGGAGAACCTTGAATTCCTCATGATTTTATCCAATTGCTCATGAATTTCATAAATTTCAATTAATTTAGTAAAGAAGTGTACAGAAACAATAAACTAGAATAAAAAAACACTTGATGGCTAGCAATAATAATTGGCAATGTTTTTAGTCATTATATAAAACAATTACATTTTAAAATTAAGTATTTTAATGGCTTCATTCTCTTCGGAATGAGACTTTCAGTCAAGGTTTGAAGAGTCACCAACAGCCGGAATCGGCTATGGTTCTGTACATATAAATGGCTTCATTAGTAAAAGTATTAATCAGGATACATAATAAATGTTCAGATGTATTGATAACTTTGACACTGTAATCTATTTTGTGATGAATTTTCTGTTTTTACTTTCCTTGCCCTATTACCATAGGTAAGGAAAGTGTTGTTTTCCAAAAAAATAAAGGTACCCTAATCTCAAGTTTTCTATACGTTTCAAGGTCCCCTGAGTCCAAAAACATGATTTTTGGGTATTGGTGTGTGTATATGTGTGTGTATGTCTGTGAACACCATAACTCCATTCCTAATTAACCGATTGACTTGAAATTTTAAACTTAAGGTCCTTATACCATGAGGATCCGACAAAAAGAAATTCAATAAATTTGAAAAAATCATCGAATTTCACAATTTACACAAAGGAAAAAGTACTCTGAAAACAATTATATATACACATATATAGTAGTCTGTTCGTAGTTTCAAATGTGTTGCCGCCAATCGTCATTATATTATTCCCTTAATTTATTCTCGTTTAAGAATGAGGCTTACAGTTCAATGAGCAAGGAAAGTTGTGTGAGTGTACCACACCAGATTTTTTAACTACTCACTGAGTTTTGAAAATGGACCCTGTCCGAAAGTACTCTACACACATGTGTAGTTAGAAGAACGTACTAATTCCTCACAAAAAAGACTGCAGTGTCAAAAATTATCAATTTATATTTGGAAATTTAAATACGCTATTCGCAATTCGTCATAGAAGATCAAAGTGAAAATTTCCATAATAAATTCTAAAAAGTATCTTGTTCCTCTAATACCGTGGATACTCTACCTGGAAAATTTGAAATTTTACTCTGGAAAACCGGGAATTACTCATGATTTTTTCATTTTAAAATGGGTGGCCATCCTGTAATTATACTATGATTATAGTGTTTTCAACAATAAATGAATAAATAATTGTAATTATAATTTTTCATAGAATTTCAAAATTATATTCAAATAGAATAGACAGTTTCTATTTCTTGTCGTTCTCAAAAACAGACTTGGCTTTTGAAGATTCTGAAATCGTGTAATGTCAGTCATCTTATAGCAGAATTTCTGGAGTCAGTGTAACTTTAATAAGCCTTTGTTTTTGCTTTACGATACAATCGGAGAGGTTCGCCTCTGCATCAAAGTCTTCATTCTAAAAGTGGATTCCCACACATCAGTATCAGAGTCATTGACCGGTACAGTTAAAATATAATTTTCCTACAGTTACCTTGGAAAGTGGCCATTGCTGCACTGATTACAGAACGCAAAGAATCACTTTTCCGCTCTAGTGCGGGAATAGTTATTTGTGCAACTAGTGCGCAAAGTGACAGTTTGCTGCATCGAAAGAAACGTTTAAGCCCGAGCCGTAGGCGAGGGCGGAATGGTTTCTTGAGTGCAGCAAACGAACTTTGCGCACGTATTTCACATTAAATTTTTCCTACAGTTACCATTGAATATGAAAAGTGGGTAATTATGGGTAAAATTGCCTGAATAATGTAGTAGTGTTTGAATGGCGGGGGGCAGCTGTGTGGTGTGTGCTGTGGTGGCACTGTGCTGTCGTTGTCCTTGGTTATAATATCTACTTAATAATTAGCGCGTTGTGCTTCGTTGCACCTCTGCTCACTATAGCAGCCCACTCACTGTTACCAACTTAATTTTGATTTTGCTGCACTGGTGCTCCATATAACCTACTAACTATTTTGCGTTGTCATGCTGCAAATCTGGAGTACGCAAAGTACTCACTTTGCGCACTAGTGCGGAAAAGTGATTCTTTGCAGCCTGCAATCAGTGCACAAATGGTCACT
The DNA here is from genome assembly GCF_014356525.2 of Nilaparvata lugens. Classification (NCBI taxonomy): domain Eukaryota; kingdom Metazoa; phylum Arthropoda; class Insecta; order Hemiptera; family Delphacidae; genus Nilaparvata; species Nilaparvata lugens. The sequence continues at coordinate 20,610,275 of NC_052516.1, forward strand.
TTTCAGGGTATCTGTAGGAAAAAATTTTTTCCGCACTCCAGATTTGCTACATGCAACGCAAAATAGTTAGTAGGTTATATGGAGCACCAGTGCAGCAAAATCAAAATTAAGTTGGTAACAATGACTGTTATTATAATAATAACGATGGACAAGGACATGGACACCGAGGACAGCCACCACATCAGTGACAGCCGCCCCTTCATTCAAACACTACTACATTATTCTATTTTATTTATTAATAATAAAATTACACAGAAAAACATTTGATGCATTTCAGGCAATTTTACCCATAATTACCCACTTTTCATATTCAATGGTAACTGTAGGAAAAATTAAATGTGAAATACGTGCGCAAAGTTCCTCTGCTGCACTCAAGAAGCCATTCCACCCTCGCCTACGGCTCGGGCGTAAACGTTTCTTTCGGTGCAGCAAACTGTCACTTTGCGCACTAGTTGCACAAATAACTATTTCCATGAGCTCTAATCAGACTATTCCCTCAAGCCTGACAAAGCTAGTATGAATATTTCCATTAAAACTTATGGGAATATTAACTTATTGGTGAATGTTACTCTTATTTATCTGGAAATTAAAAATCTAAGTACCCTTTATTAAAAATAAATCTATAATATAATAAAGAAAAGAATTGGCTTATACATCCGTACATGTACGGGATAGAAAATACACGAATGACGCATCATCACATCTAAACTACTGATTAACTTGGAATTTTGCATATAGATTCTTAATTTACCGAAGGTGGTTTATAGGCTTATTTTAAATTCTTCAAGATTTCAGTAGGTCAAGCTTCCAGTTTGTCAATTATTTAATTAGACCCTTACGGAGCACGTGTCACCTGATAGTAATTAATAAAATAATAAATAGCTGTGAATAAAAGTTTTATAAAAGGTTACCAGTACATGGATTTCCTTATGGAAATAATATGCTGTAATTAAGTGTATTGTTTGTTTTGTTTTGAAGATTCCCGCCACCTGGCTACCCACCCCCCGTGCAGCCGCCCGAATACTACAACAGCGAGATGGACCCCTACTACCAGGCTTATGAGCCGACGCAGGACTCGCAGTGGATGAACAACTCATGGGGTCAGGACCCCAAGGCACTGCCGCGTCCACCTGGCACCAGCGATATCTCTAATATCGATTCACAGGTACGGTCAACTCAGCCCCGTTTATTACATTTAATGGACCGTTAAATCGGTAGGTTCAACTGTGCATAAGATTCAATAAATCTCCTTACTTATTAAAGTGTAAAAATAAAATGCAATCTGACGGACCTATAGGTTTTAAGGTCCATTAAATTCAATAAGTGTCGTGTCCTTCCATTTCAAGTGACCAAACTAAAATTCAATCTGATGGACTTATAATAGGTTTAATGGCCTTTTATATTATCCTTTAAATGCAAAATTTCCAAAAACCTTGTATGTACGTCGACGCGCAATTAAAAAAGGAACATACCTGTCAAATTTCATGAAAATCGATTACCGCGTTTTGCCGTAAATGCGCAACATATAAACATTCAAACATTTAAACATTAAGAGAAATGCCAAACCGTCGACTTGAATCTTAGACCTCACTTCGCTCGGTCAATTAAAGTGAGCAAACCAAAATCCAGTCCGATGGACCTGTATGTTTAATTCATTAGGTTCAGTAAGTTTCCTTACTTATTAAGTGACCAAACTAAAATGCTGATGTACCATTAGGTTTAATGGTTAATTAGATTCAATAACTTTCTTACTTATCAAAGTGACCAAACTAAAATTCAATCTGATCGACTGATTAATGGTTCATTAGATTCAATAGGTGTCCTTACTTATTAAAGTGACCAAACTAAAAAATTGATCTATAGGTTTAAAATAAATTCAATTAAATCCATTAAATTCAATCAATGTCCTTACTCACTAAAGTGGCTAAACTAAAATTCAATCTGATGGACGTATAGGTTTAATGGTCCATTAGATTTGATTAGTGTCCTATAAACCGAGCCCTATAGTGAGATTCACGTAATAACGTCAGCACATGATTAACATAACATTGGTTTGCTGTCCTTATCGGTCGTTAGACAAAGCTGATAGCTCTATTCTGTTCTTCCTCCGCACTGTTTCCAAATTGTGTTTTGTGTATTCAAATTAATTTATTTTCCATAAAATAATACAGATTGATAAAATAAATATTCTAACTTACAAAATGGCATTACCGGCAACGAACAACTTGTGCGCCGGCAGTAAGTTCGTACAACTATTCAATGTATCGTTGAATTAATTCAATCGTTTTTGACTACGAAGTAACATAATGAACTACCAAAATATTTAATTTCTATTATGAAAATGTATTATTAAAAATCATGAGAAAGTATAAACTTTTTTGGCGAATTCAGTCAGCTGATGGTTTAGTCTAGAATTTGAGTTTGACATATTTTGGAGAAAGTGTCCCTTAGTGCCGGTTGCACAAAAGCCGGTTGAATTTTATTCGTGATTAATTCCACGATAACCAATCAGAGAATCCGTCTTATAAAAAAGGACTTCTCTGATTGGTTCTCGTGAAATTCATACGGTTAAAATTTAACTGGGTTTTGTGCAACCAAGTGTTAGAGGTTTAAGAATTATGTGTGATTCATCCAAAAAATTTATCATTTTCCAATTATTCTCAAAGAGTATTCTTGGACCAGAATGTGAGGTGCGTGGCATACATATAACCTTTTCGACTTCATTACCATTAACATTTGAGAGAGGAATAATTCAAGCTAAGCTTAGTTTTCCTCTTTCAGATTATGGTATTTATTATTATAGATCATTGTATTGATAATAAATGATTGATTGATCGGTTCAAACTTCAACGTTTTGCACATTTTTCTAAACGAAAAATGTTTGTTTGGCTTTCAGGATGACAGATCGAACCTGACTGGAGGACTGGTGATTAAACAGGAGAAGGACAGAGACAGGGCGGTGAGTCGAGACAGAGACAGAGATCGCGACCGCGACAGAGACAGGGAGAGGGAGCGAGAGAGAGACCGCGACAGGGAGAGATACCGCGAGAGAGAACGGTTAGTATATATCTCACATCAAATATTTTTGCTTTGAATTCCATTGTTAATTTATCTATTTATACATTGAATTACAAAATTATAGTGGTTATTAAAAATATTAGTCTACTTATTATGATTATGTGGGGAAAAATATCGACCACTTAGATATCGCGGGCACTTGGAAGAGGGGAAAACCTAGGAAGAAATGGGAAAATTGTATCATGGGAAGCCCATGACCGAAACTTATGGAAACGACTCACCCGAAACGCCGACAACACCTGAGTGGGGAAAAGCTGAGAAGAAGAAAAAGAACAAGGAGGAGGAGGAGAAAAGAAGAAGAAGAACGAGGAAAAGAAAAGGAAGAATAAAAGAAGAGGTATTATAAGATTAATAATGATAATTATTAGTATTATAAGACCAATAGTGATATTAAAAGCTGGGTCCACCCTTAAGATATGTTCGACAGAGATGTTTATCAAGGGACTTGAGAAACAACAATTTTAAAACGTTTGGACTAGTTTTCTTTGATAGCATACGTTATTTGTCCAAACATAATAAATTTCACCCGAACTGTTTCAACAATAATGTTTGTCAAACATATTCTCATGACTAAGGCCCGGTTGCACAACAGCCGGTTAAATTTTAACCGTGATTGGTTCTTTTTCTTTTTTTTTGTAGTTGAGAAGTTGATATTGTGGTAATTATTCATATTGAATGAAAAAGACTAAGAAATTGTCAAAAACCACAGATTTATTGATACTTAGAAAGACCGGTTTCGGTTATTACACCATTGTCAAACTCTGATAAACTAAAACTAAATACAAGAACAGCAGAATTTATACTTGTAGGCGAGAACTGCTATTGGTCAAGGACATGAACGCCAGCCAATGGCCCAGCTAGACAGTCTCCTCCCACTCAACGGTGTGTCAAAATGGCGGCTTAAGCAACAGAATTGCCATGATAACAAAATTTAAAAAAAGTAAAAAAAGTGGGAGGAGACTGTCTAGCTGGGCCAATGGCAGGCGTTCATGCCCTTGACCAATAGCAGTATAAATTTTGCTGCTCTTGTATTTAGTTCTAGTTTATCAGAGATTGACAATGGTGTAATAACCGAAACCGGTCTTTCTAAGTATCAATAAATCTGTGGTTTTTGACAATTTCTTAGTCTTTTTCATTCAATGTGATTGGTTCTCGTGGAATTACTCACGGTTAAAATTTAACTGGCGGTTGTGCAACCGGTACTTTGCCACACTCTTTCAATTCGCTTGCCGTAAACAATCAACTCAAATACTTTATTTACACATTGTTGGCAAAAAAGTTAATTGTATCAAATAGTGTATCGTCAAAACCACGCAATGATTGACGAAAGTGTGGATGCGATATAATATGTGGATGCTCGGCTCGCTTGTCTTGTCTCGACAAAAATCGGAAGGAAATCAAGCGAAGGCGAGGGCTGGAATAGCAGCCATTCACACTCTCGCGCTCGTCGTCATTTGTACGCACTTGGCAAGAGTGTGCCGCTGGCATCAGTGTGTATTTATCCTGCTTCAGTGAATCATAAAATTATTTATTATAATGAAAAAATGAATATTTGTTATAAAATAAAATATTAATATTATTTAATAAATGCTCAAATTGGATCGAAACTTGATTTTTTATTTATTTATTCATTAGGTATCATTTTTCATGCAAAGTCACAAACATACATTTCCAAGAAAGTCACTCAAATAATATATAAAACGTTTACTTGGTGACTTTTATTTCCTTTCAATAATGAACTCCATTCTACAACGTATTCCGTGGTACATTTGGTTGGTTTTATCGATCGTTTTAATTAAGAAATCTTATCTTACATTTTATTGTCGTGATTGTTTGATTAAGTTTCATGTACAAAGTAATCTTGAGAAATTGAAAAGATAACGAGTTAATGCTCCTGTTATCAAGATTTTCTCTGTTATTAGGCTATTGTCTTTTATTCATGATCGGAACTTATTGAGGAGATTAAAATTCTCAAAACATGACTATTTTTTAAATATTTTTTTCATGACTGAATTAAATGCGATTCAACTGAACATTGATTGTATTAAATCATTATTTTTCATTCATAATCAGATTTTATTGGAAATATGAATATTATTATTCAAAAACTTGAGTAATTCAAACAATAATGCTTTAATTTATTCTACTCTAAATTGTATGCAATTTAACTGAACAGATATTTAGCATGAATCATTGTTGACATAGTTACAATATTAAAGCCCAAAGTCCTCACATATTTTATTCTCAAAACGTTAATTTTTCATATTCTCATACTTTATTAACAATCAATAATTGATTATTATGAATCATTCATTACCTGTATTTTTCCATATTTAACTTACAATAATTATTCAATCTTAGCCTGTATTCTCACAATAGGCTAATAGGCACAATAGGCACAATAGGCCTCTGTATAGGCTAAATCTAATGATTCTTCAATTGCCGTTTCTGCAAATGATTTTTAATTTTTCCAATATTGAAATCATATCTTCATCCTATCATATTTAAACACTGTAGATGATTATCCCGTTCCAATTTCTCAAATTCCTTTCTTGCGTTACGAATATTAATTGAAATCGCTGATAACTGTATACTTGGGTCGAATAGTATCACCATTATATACGTGTTCGATGTAAAAACATCAATTAAGGCTGTAAATCTCGAATTACAAACTTCAATACTCTGAATCTGCGCTAAAACTTTGCTGCAACTTAGTTTGAATTGTTTTAAGATGTTTGAAAGTTTTTCAAATCGATGCGCATCTCTGTTTGCATTGCGTTGATAGTGACATATTTTGAGAAAAGTTCTTTGCTCTAACAACAATAATTCATCAGCTTCGATTATGTTTGCAAAGTTTTTGAGACTTACTTCAAGATTTTCGTAGTTGGGAACTAGAGTCGATACTATTGAAGACCATGATTGGTACAACGTTTCTTGCCAAATCGATGTTTGAAAACAAGTAATTTTTAAAGGCTTTGACAAATTTCTCAAAATCTTTTCACGTTCTCTAAACAGCATCTCTCTTTCTTCTTCTTGAATCAAATCCATTTTATGCACCAAACAAAACACTTTTGCCTCCGGCGAATGTTGCATTATCGCTTCCAAACAACTCTGATAGTACTGAAAATCCTGCTCGATGTCTCTACTACCCACATCAAAAACGTAGATCAAAACCTCAACATTTTTGAAAATTTTCTCCCGTTGACTGGAAAAATAGTTTTCCATAAATGCGTCCTGTCCTCCGCAATCCCATACATTGAGTACGAGGTTTCCCAGGAATCGAATTTGGGAATTTTCCACTTCTATTGTGGCTCCCATGTTGCTTGTATATTTTCCAATGTAGTCTGCAAAAATTATTGATCTCATACTGGTTTTTCCTGAACCACTTTTTCCCATTAAAAGTACTTTTTTCTTCATGATGACAACTCAAGATAGTTTCTCACTGATGTAAACTCAACTATCATTTAAATTTACTGACAGTTTTATCATAATAGGACAATAATTTCTGATAAATTATTTTTCTCATAGAAGAATACATTTTACTAAAAGTTTTGATGGTGAAATAGAAAATTAAACACCAAATAGAAAAAATCTACTCTAACAAAAAAGTGAAGGTTTTCACCGAACAGAAGATGAAATCATAAAAATTATTTTTTTAAAAATTACCGTTCAAAAAATCTTCTTCAAATCTTGATATACTTGTTTTTGAATAACCTTCTGAACATTTCTTGACCGGTTTTGCTTCATAAATCACAAATAAACTAAAAAAATATACACTCCTATTTTATGCAACTTTTGAAGAAAGCAAAGAATTGTGTTTGGAAGATTTAATTTCTTCTTCTTTTTCTTTCCATATGGACCAATAATTTTTACTGAGCTTATAATATAACATCTTTTAAGAACAAATCTGTTATTATTTGAGCTTAGTGCAACTATTTGCCTCAGACAAAAATATTATTTTTTGAATATTTTTCTAGTTACAACATATATTTTTTCTCGAGGTGTCATTGCAAATTTGGCACCATTGACTGTATGTCTTGCATGCCCAATACAAACTTCTGTACTACAGAAAATTAACTAACTCAAAAAAACGAAGCTACTATTCCTATTATATCTCATAATGAGAAGGACCCTGGTTTTCATTGTTGGCAAGTTTTCAAACTTTAGCCAGGGACATTTCGTTTTCCGCTACCTATACAACAATATTGACTGCATGTTAAAAATTGATGCAGAACATTTGAATACAAACATTTTGTTTAAACAGCTGTTACCGCTGATTTCTTGTGTTGGATGTTGATTGCCAGACTTTGAGATTCACTTGAATTTTTTAGCTTTGGTTGAATGAAAAGCTGTGATGCTTTTTCTAAATTCATTTGAAATTTATTCTCAAAATTCAACAAATTACAAAGTTTGAATGCTGATATATTTATATGTAATATTGACAGTATGAAGTGAATCTCCAGAAGTTGAGTATCACTCTATGTGCCAGTTGCACAAAAGCCGGTTAAATTTTAATTGTGATTAATTCCACGAGAACCAATAAGAGGCCTTTTCTTATCAAAAAGGCCTTCTCTGGTTGGTTCTCGTGAAATTAATCGAAAGCTGGATCTTAATTTTTATTAATATCGTAATACCGGGTGTTTCAAAAAGAATTACCCAATTTTAAACAATTGTATTTATTTTAAGAAATGGTGCACACAAACCAATTTTACATCAAATTACTCACATAAGTATCGAGTTTATGATTATTTATTATAAGTGTTCTATGTGCCCTCCTTTTGAGGCTCGAAAGATATCTAGACTGTAGCCAAATTCAACCCTGACGTCAAACAGTACTGTTCGCAAGATGTCTTCTCTCGGACTGTAGCTACTGCATCAGTTATCCTGGTTTTTAGCTCCTCAATATCAAATGCTAAGGGAGGAACATAAATACGATATTTAACGTTATTCCTCCCTTAACACTTGATATTGAGGAGCTAAAAACCAGGATAACTGATGCAGTAGCTACAGTCCGATCATAAAATCTTGAGAACAGTCTGGGATGGATTTGGCTACCGTCTAGATGTCGTCCGAGCCTCAAAAAAAGGAGGGCACATAGAACACTTATAATAGTTATAAATCATCATAAAATCGATACTTCTGTGGGTAATTTGAAGTGAAATTGGTTTGTGTGCACAATTTCTTAAAATAAATATAATTGTTTAAAATTGGGTCATTCTTTTTGAAACACCCGGTACTCTTTAAAAAATGTTATCTACATTATAGAAATAATTTTTTTTTGTATGTACTGCTTTAATATAAATTTACAAACTTACTCTTGTCCTATATTCATCTCTCTTCTTTCATCATTTTTTCAATATTGTCTTATCTGTCTAATTAGATTTTATTAAGCTTTCATTTTATACTTTTCTCTCTCATTTTACACTTTCTTATTATCATTTCATTTCTTTTTTCTCTGTCTTTCTCACCTTTACAAGTATGATTATCATTTCTTCATATGTATGTATTCAGTGCTACTTATTTTCATTTATATAATAACATCATTGTACCTTTTTTGAAAAGTTTTTTAAATAAAATAACAGATTGAAAACATTTTAATCTGTTATTTTATATTAAAAACTTTTCAAAAAAAGGTACGATGGCGTTATTTTATAAATAAAGATTATTATTTCATTCACTTTTTACAGTGAACTATTTATTCACTATAGGTTGTGCTATATATTTTTTATTTTGTTTATTGTTTACGCATTGTATTGCGGTTTTGTGCAGTGAGTATGTCGAGACCTAACACATTTTAATAAATAAATCGATCAAAATAAAATCTTCAAACGAATTGCAGCGACTATGTTTTTATCGATAAACTTGTTTTTGTTTTGTTTGCAGATCTCATCGTCACAGATCACGAAGTCGATCTCAGGAGCGCAAGTCACGAAAGCACAAGTCACGCAGTCGCAGTCCTGGTCATCGCAGTCACAAGAAGAAGAAGGCCAAGAAGTCAGACAGGGCCAAAGATGAGAGTGACTAAGTCATTCCTGAGTGAGATGCTGCTCATTCAATGAATCGGCCACAAATCGCATTCTCGCTAATGATTCAGTTTTGGCCAATAATATTTTGATAAAAACATCAATGTGGTTATCATAAAATATTGTTTTACGTTGTGGAATAGATGTAATTCTCAATAAGTTATCTTTTTACTCAATAAGAAAATACAAATTAGAGAGTCTTTGGTAGTTATTCAGTTTTGCCAATAATAAGTTTTGATAGATTTGTTGAATTAATCATAACAAAATCTGATTCATTGTAGTTATTCAGTTTTACAAGATCCAATTAATGTGATGAATCAGAAAATTTCAGTCATGGTATTGTTTCAGTTTTAGCCAATAATAAGCTTCCAATAAATATCCTGGATCAATCACAAACAAAGTATTCCTTGCTCTTGATTCAGGTCTAGTCGATGATAACTTTCAATAAATTTGCATAATCAAATTCAAAATATGAGTACATGGTCTAGAACATTTTGATGAAAACATGAATGGTTTATTATTGAACTATCAATGATATTATATTGTTTTACGGAGTTGAACTTATGTAGGTATCCATGTTTATGGATAATTTTCATTGCTGGTGTGGTCGGATTAATATAGTGTGTCTTCTATTGAAGAATTTAAGTTTTTATAAAGTTTTTTTTTCTAAAATCAAGCTTGGTGGCTTTGATTAGTGGAGAGACATTTTGGTGTAGCTATTTCACCTTTCCATTTAGTGTATGCTTACTTTGAAATAGATGGTTAGGTTCGGTTTTATTAGATAAGGTAGTTCTTTATTCTTTTTACAAAACACTTCACAATAAAATAATTGGGAGAGAAAAAATAAGATTAAACTTGTGCTTTTCCTCTCAAATTTAAGTTCAGATTTAAAAATCCAAAAATAGGTTTTGTTTATCACCAAATCATTTAAGTTATTGTTTTAGCATTCCTAACTTCTTTATTTTGTTTAACTTTCAATGTTATTAGTAATTAACAATGTAATCAATTATGTTTACTGAATTCATTTGTATCTTGAAACTCCACAATAATAGGTCATATCCTCTTTTCAAAAATATACTTTTTCCAGTAAATCCAATTTGAAGCATTGAGAAAACATTAAGGTACTCATGTGCTTATTCAATCTTTAATTAATTAAAGCTATAAAATATGCTATACAATCAAAATAAAAATCCAACTCTTCTACTAGCTTTTTAGTTCATGAAATCCAAGTAAAATGCAACGTCAATTCATCCCTTGCAAAATTTGTTATCTTTAGGATTCAGTCATTTTAGTGCTAATTCCCAGGCTGTTAATCGTTTGATTGGGTTAATTCACTTGACTACTCATTCAAATTAGTTTGTCTGACAGCCTCTGGGTGAATTATTTCGCAAAAAGGTTGGCAGGCTTTTTGAATTTTATTACTATATCTGCCATTGTAATGGAATATGAGAAGAGATTGGAAAATGAAAGGAAATTAAAAGAGATTAATAGAAATTTTGAGTGATATCTGTATTTCAAAACCACGTACGGTATCGCTCAGGCTAATAAAGACAATCCACGTGGAACATATAACTCGAATCTTTTCATTAACAACATATTGTTTCGTTGTGCTATTAATCAATACGTTTTAATGAGCGTATGTTTCTTTTGAAATAAAATACTTGCGAGATCTTCAACTGATATTTGTTTTAAATGAAAAATAGATTGTGGATGTACAAAAATATATTTTTTTAGTTTTTGTACGTTAGCATACACACGCGTTTCGATTTCATAAACTCAAGATAAATTCTGATTTAATAAATAACTTACTGATCTTGAGGGGAAGAAATTTATAAGATTGGTTGTCATAAATTTCAAATACGATGAATACGATTCGTCTTCGATCAATTCAATCAAAATGTTCAACTGATGAAGCCCACCTCTTTGACTTGTGAGTGGAAAATGAGCTCAGAGATCAGCCAAAAAAATTCCAGACAAAATGGGAATCGAACCCCTGATTGGTGTTGCGATAGCAGAATGGAGTTGAGACGCTCCAGACCTCTACAGTGAGGTATTGCTACATAGTGTCTGCAGTGCTTGTAGTTAGCCTATAAGCAATCCTTTTCAATCAACAAATGCTGACGGTTCAATCAGCAATATCTTACGATTGTCACCATTAAAAAGCAGTATTCATTTTATTCAATTTCAATTCACAATACAAAGCACAAGATACATTTACATAGACAACATATCTAAAAACAAATTTGTGAATATTTTCCCCACATAGACATGATTCAAAATCCCTCTGGGTGTAATTTGGCCTCTACAAGCTGAGACCAGGTGGAGCACTCTATCTCATATAGATTTCCAGGTACACTTGATAACAATGCTCCTTGTATTTTAAAAAAAACACCCAATTGTTGGTTTCATCATCACTACTCCATTGACCTCACATTGAAATTGATATCTTGTACAATGATATAAATTCACAACATCATGTTCAATCAGAATCACCCGTTAGATGCACTTAGTTTCAGTATTTCCAAGTGGAGAGGCGCGCATAAGGGCACCTCAAGGATCAAAAGGTTAACTAAAGATCAATTGGTTAACTCTGGCCCCTGGAAAGTCCAAGATACGAGGATTATTCAATAAATAAAGAGACAAGTTAATAATTTTCAAAAACGGCTAAATTGATCCATATGAAACTTTCAGGACACGCGAAGTTTGCAACCTTGCGACGACATCTGATCAGTTTTTCCACCGTATTTCGTAAACTGAGTTAATAATGGCGAGTCCGCTTGAGAATTGCACAGTGGAAGACAAAGTGCCGTGATCAGATTTGCCTGTCTGTCGTTTTGACTGTGGCTCATAGTGGTGGATCCATGTTTCATCACAAATTCTCTTGAATGAACATTTTCCTTCAGTCACATACTGATTTTTCAACTTATTTGAAGCCGTGTTTCTGTGTGAACGTCCGTGAGTTGTCTAGGCTCCCATCTTGTACAAGTTTTCTTGTACTGTAGCTTGTGATTAATGTTATGGACAGTTCCAACAATCGAGTTTAATTTTTTACTTATAGATTCAACAGTGTTACGTCTATTGTTCCAAATCAACTAATAAATTCGAGATTCAAGAGAGGAATTTTCAACTTTGACTGGTTGTCTGCTGCGTTGTCACAAACTTTTGTACGGCCACTTTCTAACTGTTCTACCCATTTGTAAACGTTTAAACCATTCAAACAATGGTCTCCGCACACTTTTAACATTCTTTTGTGGATTTCTCACCTTCTGCGACTAGAAATCTGATCACAGCACGTTGTTCTTTCTCAAGCGGACTTGCTATTGTTAACTGAGTCAATTTGCGATTATATTTACGATGTACGGTGGAAAAACTGATCAGATGTCATAACAAGGTTGCCAATTTTATGTTCGGAAAGTTTCGGACTCGCTATTGTTAACTGAGTCAATTTGCGATTATATTTACGAGGTACGGTGGAAAAACTGATCAGATGTCATAACAAGGTTGCCAATTTTATGTTCGGAAAGTTCCATATGGATCAATTCAGCCATTTTTGAAAATTAGTAATTTGTTCCGTTACTTATTGAATGACCCTCGTCTGTTGAAAAGCATTGAGTTATGCATGCACCACAACAGTTATCCAGCTGTCTGATGGAAGCATGGAACCTAGACCAAGTAGGCCTACTAGCTGTATTTCCAACTGGTTGGGCAGGGCATCAAAGTACTGAATTACTTGCTGCAAAAATCCAGGTGAATAGATATAGTTGTGGAAAGTTGCCAATTTTTCTTGGGTCGGGGCACCTAAGATTGTATTAATGAATTTTTTTCCTATGCACTTTCAATTCTTTCCTGTTATATATCCTCAAAAAGAACGAAGTGAGTCAATTACGCTGGCCAATGAACTCCATTCATTACGACTGTGATAGCAAGTCATATGTCCTTCCCTTCTCTAGCTATTAATAGCTGGAGATTTAATAGCTCTATTAATATTAATAGCTGGGGATCGTCTGCAAAAGAAAATCTGGAGAGAGTTCTGAAAATCCAAAAGAGAGCAATAAGAAATATTTCAAGAACCAACTACATTGAGCATTGCAAACCCCTCTTCAAAAAAACAGGAATACTAACGGCAGTCTCCATATATATCTTGGAAGCCGTTATTTTGGTCAAGAAATCAAATCCAATCTTGAGACAAGACAGGCACAGCTATGGGACAAGACATAATCACAATATAGACCTCCCACAACATAGATTGAAAAAGCTCAGCGATTCTTCGTCTTATGCAGGGGCATACCTGTTCAATTTGCTCCCAGATAGTCTAAAACTACTGGAAAACAACAACGCGCTAGCAAAGGGTTTGAAGAGGTACCGTACCTAATGAACCGGCCTTATTACACCGTTGCAGAATATATCGAGGAGCATACGTACACCCACCTCAGATAGCGGCTACTGTAGTGCCGTGGAAAACCCCGTTCAAGGGACAATGACAATTCCCCGGTCAGCGGACTGCGGCGAAGACAACAGAAGTAAAAAAATAGGACGAACGTAGCGAGTTCCTAGTAATAACGAGCCTCGAGTCGTAGTAGGTTTGTATGTTCGACAATAACTTTTAAGTACCGTACCATATTTTTATTATCATCAACTTCAGATTTTCCACATTTCTTTGAATCGTTATAAAGCTTGAGTTCGTTGGCCAAAGAAATTCATCCAACTTCTTATTTCTGCAATAATTAGACTATTAACATATAGGCTACTTTTGTGTTATGCTACTGTTGCTTATTGATCCTTGTCGTTCCGATTCTAAGTGCCGGTTAAATTTTAATCGTGATTAGGCCTAATTCCACAAGAACCAATCAGAGAAGGCCTTTTTGATAATACGGTGGAATTAATAACTGTTAAAATTGTGCCGGTTAAATTTTAATCGTGATTAGGCCTAATTCCATAAGAACCAATCAGAGAAGGCCTTTTTGATAATACGGTGGAATTAATAACTGTTAAAATTTTGCCGGCTTTGTGCAACCGGGTCTATAGTAAGGTCCACGTTATAATGACATTATTTGATCAACTTTGGTTTTGCTATCATTCGACATAGCCGGTGGTACTATCCTTTTCCAGGTCCAAAACGATGCCAATTATGTTTTTGACAGTGTAGAAATATAATTAATTAATGCTGAGAATCGGCATCGATATTCTTCTATCTCTGTCCACTGCCATTATAACGTGGACCTCACTATAAAAGTTTGTCCTTTCCCAGACCAGGATCTGGGTTTATCGAGCATTATCATTGTGCCATTGCCCCACTTTGTCACAGACTTCTTGAAATGTATGATAGAGACAGCTGATACAATTAATTAAACAGTATCTTTACTACTTTCCTCTCTCTATGGTATAATATTCAGACCTATCTCATTACTGTTCAACTTAATATAGTTTCTTCATACTCCTATTTTTATAGTTCTTCTTTAATTTGGTCTCAAATTATCAGAAGCAAATAGAATCCATTTTATTGTAGCAAATAAACGACACGTAATCGTAAAGGCTGTGGCGTGCTGGTATTGATCTTTGTTTAGACTTGACGAATCAGCTGTAGCCACGAAGCATCATGAAATTTTATCAAGTGTCAACGCGTTTAAAACTGCCGGTTTTGTTGATATTAAAATCACAATTCAATAATCTTATCTGATTTGATCGCCGAATTTTATCTCAGATATAATTCTACATTCAATCAGTGAACATTCATGTTCTTACAATGATATATTTCAACTGTGTTCTACTGTTGTTGGGCATATCCGCCATTGGTGTACATTCAGAAAAAGGTTGCATAGCACTTGACACAGTATCTTTTGACAAGGTAAGTTGAAATTCATTCTAATTCACGTAATTAGCTCAATAAATATTCCAAGTCCAACTTACTTGAAAATAATTTATTATTATAATAATATTAGCCTATTGTCTAGCCGACTTTCAAGGTTTGTTTGACTCAGTTCCTTTGTTGTTTTGGCATTGGTAGGCTATAACAGTCAATAGCTGTTGAGTTCTTGAAAAATTACGTTAATAATAAAGTTTCAATCTAATACTTACTGTTTGAATACACCGTCATACAAATAAAAATTCAAGTACCCTTATTTAAAAACTGTTTACTTGAGTTACGACATGTTTCTACATTCATGTCATGGGGGCACTTTAGATTAGGGGCCGCGGAATCTAGCATTGAGACCTACATAGATCGATAGAGGAGGTCAAGACGAGATCAACCATGTATAAACATTGTTGTCGATTTCCAAGGATTAGCTGAAAAAACATGGCGGAAAGTTCAAAATTTTCATATTAATTTTTATTTTTAATAATTTTTTCATGGCTACAATTTGTTTTAAACTAGTGCAATCTTATGTAAAATTTGCCGAGGAATCCAATGAAACTGATTTCAGGTTCGTAACTTCAGTAGTTTTTGAGATATTGCAAAAAATGTGCGAAAAAGTGCAAAATTTTTGTTTAAAAGAGGTAAACCTATTTGCATAGTGATTGATAGCTATTTTAAACTATTGGATTTAGTAGAATGATAAATTCTAAATAAAAAATGATCAGTCACTTGATTGCCTAAATTCAAAATTGTTTGAGATATTTGGGAAAATAAAAAAAATTGCACACTCAATACTCTTCAATTCTTATATTTAATTTTCTTTTACTACTTTTAGTGACTACTGAATTGGCTAAATCTCATTGTGATTTTTGCAGGGAATTCATTAATATAGATTTGAGGTTAGAAAATTTTATAGATTATTATGATATTTGGAAAAAAATACAAGAAAATGTAGTATTTTAGCCTTAGAAGAGTTCAATATGTTTGCATAGGCATAGTGCAGACTGATATTTAGGATCACATTTTATTCAGCTTCCAATGCAATTCAGAAGCTTTAAAAGATTGTAAAAATAATTGAATCAAATCAAGATTTTCCTAACCTAAGCTTTTTCCCAATGTAAGCTTTTCCTAAGCCAAGCTTTTCCCAATCTTACCTTTTTTCCTTACTTAAGCTTTTTCCCAATGTAAGCTTTTCCTATGCCAATCTTTCCCTAACCTAAGCTTTTCCCAATCTTATCTTTTCTCCTAACCTAAGCTTTTCCTAACCTTAGATTTTTCCTAATCCAAGCTTTTCCTAACCTAAGCTTCCCCTAACCTAAGCTTTTCTCAAACGTGCTTCCCCTAACCTAATTTTTCCCCAATCTTAGCTTTCTCCTAACCTTAGATTTTTCCTAATCTAAGCTTTTCCTAACCTAAGCTTTTTTCTAACCTAAGCTTTTTTCTAACCTAAGCTTTTCCTAACCTAAGCTTTTTCTAATCTAAGTTTTACTAACCCAAGCTCCCCCAACCTAAGCTTTTCTCAGAACCCAGCTTCCCCGAACCTAAGCTTTTACTAATCTAAGCTTTGCCTAACCTAAGCTTTCCCTAACCTAAGTTTATCCCAGACCCAGCCTTCTCTAACATAAGCTTTTCCCAACCTAAACTTTTTCTAATTTGAGCTTTTCCTAACCCAAGCTTTTCCCAACCTAAGCTTTTCCCAAACCCAGCTTCCCCTAAACTAAGCTTTACCTAAACTAAGCTTCTACTAACCCAAGCTTTTCCCAACCTCAACTTTTTCCTAATCTAAGCTTTTCCTTATCTACGTTTTCTCAACCCAAGCTTTCCCCAACCTAAGCTTTTCTTAGACCCAGCTTCACCTAACCTAAGCTTCTTCTAACTTGAGCTTTTTCTATTACAAACTTTTCCTAACCCAAGCTTTCCCCAGACCCAGCTTCCCCTAACCTAAGCTTTTCCTAACCTTGACTTTTTCCTAACCTATGCTTTTCCTAATCTTAGCTTTTCCTAACCTAAGCTTTTCCTAACCTAAGCTTTTCCTAAGTTGAGCTCTTTCTAATGCAAGTTTTCCTAACCCATCTTTCCCTGACCTAAGCTTTTCTAAGACCCAGCTCCCCCCAACCTAAGCTTTTCCCAACCTTAGCTTTTTCTCAACCTGAACTTTTCCTAACCTAAGCTTTTTCCAACCTAAGCTTTTTTCCTAATATAAGCTTTTCCTAAACTAAGATTTTTCTAACCTAAGCTTTTCCTGACCCTAGCTTTTCCTAACCTAAGCTTTCCCTAATCTAAGCTTTTCCTAACCTAAGCTTCCCCTAACCTAATATTTTCCTGATCCAAGCTCCTCCTAACCTAAGCTTTCCCCAATCTAAGCTTTTTCTAACCTAAGTTCTCTCTAGGTAGCAAAAAATGGAGTTGCAATATTTTTACTGCACAAATATCTCGAACAATTTTGTATTTAGGCAATCAAGTGACTGGACATTTTTTCTTTAGAATCTATCATTCTACTAAATCCAATAGTTTAAAATACCTATCAATCACTATGCAAACAGGTTCACCTCTTTTAAATCAAAAATTTGGACTTTTTCGCACATTTTTTGCAATATCTCAAAAACTACTGAAGTTACGAACCTGAAATTAGTTTCATTGGATTCCTCGGCAAATTTTACATAAGATTGCACTAGTTTAAAACAAATTGTAGCCATGAAAAAATTATTAAAAATAAAAATTAATATAAAAATTTTGAACTTTCCGCTATGTTTTTTCAGCTAATCCTTGGAAATCGACAACAATGCTAATACATGGTTGATCTCGTCTTGACCTTCTCTATCGATGTATGTAGGTCTCAATGCTAGATTCCGCGGCCCATATACTAAAGTGCAGCCCTTACCTAAATTGTATTTCTTTCTGTTTAAGAGTAACAAAAAAAGTAACCGTCTTAATTAGGCCTATGTTTATACTGTATATGTAGCCTACATAGGATAAAACCATCCGTTATTCATTTTCCATAAAACATTTACATTTTCAAAGCAATCCATTTTTTCTCTTTACAAATAAGGCTGCTCGTTGTTAAATTCTGTTTTACTAGAAATGACAAAGTGTTAATTAATTCAGTAGGTAATAACGTTTACAGTAAAAGCTATTAAATTATACAAAACACTTGCTGTAGGCTATATACGTTATTACTGGATCAAAGTATGTACTGTTTTTGATAGATTCAGTTTCTTATTTGTATTTTAAAGTTGAATTGGATTGAGTTTACTTTGTCAAAATTATACATGGTTTTTAACATTTTAAACAGGGCACTATAATGCCATGTGTAAAATAAAACTTAAGACATTTAAAGTAATATAATAATTATATAGCCCAATAGTAATAAATCTTATCATTTTTATAATATGTAATAAGAAAGATTGGTATTTATGAACATTGATATTTTAAACAATATAGAAACAAACAAATGATACCAGTTGCATGATAACATACAAGCTAAGTTAGGCCAGCTAAGTCTAGTTCAATACTCAGTCGCAAAAAGCCTGTTAAATTTTAATCATGATTAAATTCCACGAGAACCAATCAGAGAAAACTTTTTGAAAACAAGGAATACCGTATCTGATCGGATCCTGTGGTATTCAATTGTGACTAAAACATGACTGGCTTTTGTGCAACTAGGACTTGGACTATTAGCTTGTATTTTTTATCACGCAACAGTTTCCTGGTGACCGGTTAGGCCGGCCAAACACGTTGCGGTATACCGGAGAGGTATTACCTGCGCAGGTATACCGCAACGTGTAAGGCCGGCCTTACTAATAACGTAGTGTCCGAGTCGATGTCATAAGTATATTTGAGTGCGTTAAAAACTATTGCTCCGCGACTTGCTCGGAAACTTGGTACCCTAGGGAAAATCTGATCAGTGTTTTGGGGTCTGGTAGAATTTAAATTTAGTTCCAGTTTAAATTAATTTTTGTTCGGAGTAAAATCTTATTTTTTGACCGAACGAAGTGAGGTCTAAGATTCAAGTCGACGGTTTGACATTTCTCTTAGGCCGGTTACAGAGCTTGACCGACCGTCAGTGCGTATGTACCATCCTGACCGTACGCATCGATGAATCAGTTTTACACATTCAGAGCTCGACCGACCGTCAGTGCGTATGCATCATCCTTTCCATACGCATCCATACATCAGTTTTTCTGACTCACAAAATGGACGCCTTTAAAGATTGTTTAATTGCAGCTTATTATCTTCGTAAGCGAAAGATTAAAAGACGTAGATATCAAGTTCACCCGATGGTCGCCCAAAGAGCATTTCAAAGGGAATTTAGTACCATTATATACATCATTGCTTGGGGTGAAGATACATTTTTCAACTACCTCAGAATCTCCATCATAAATTTTGATGAGTTATTTCGAGCTTGTATCACTATTGGGAATACTTGCAGTCACTTTAAGCTACGGATCAAATAAATGTAGATAATATTAATAATATATATTATTTTTTTCAATAAAAAATTCAGAAATGATTGAATAAATGTATAGAAAAACTCTGAATTCAAATATGACACTATTAATTGAATTCATTCATTATGCTATTCAATTCAATATCAGCTGATTATCGGGCAGAGGTGTCAGCACATTGGTTATGTTGCGATCAGGCTACTGATCAGTACAGTTCTGAAAGCTTCTATTTGTTTCAATAGCGCGTCAGTCGACCGATGGAACGGATGCGCACGAGCTCGACCGATGTTTTCGTACGCTGTATAAAACGCATGGTCCTGACCGTGCGCGTGCGTGCCGTCAGTCCTGCTCTGTACGGATACATGGACTCTCTATGGAAAAGACAAGCGCGACTGACGTACGCACTGACGGTCGGTCGAGCTCTGTATCAGGCCTTAATGTTAAAATGTTTATATGCTTATATGTTGCGCATTTACGGCGAAACGCGGTAGGCTTAATAGATTTTCATGAAATTTGACAGGTATGTTCCTTTTTAAATTGCGCGTCGACGTATATACAAGGTTTTTGGAAATATTGCATTTCAAGGATAATATAAAAGGAAAAAGGAGCCTCCTTCATACGCCAATATTAGAGTAAAAATCAGACTGTAGAATTATTCATCATAAATCAGCTGACAAGTGATTACACAGATGTTTGGAGAAGCCAGCCTATTACTGTATTTGTATAAGGTCTATAGTTTCAATAAAAGACAGATATGCATCTTTAAGCTGGGTTTACACCAAATTTATTAACAAAATGGTTATAACTTAATCCTTATAAATTCTATTAGATTGAACGGAAGTTGACAAACACATATGTTCATCATGGTGTATGATAAGTTATTTTCAATCTAATATAATCTATAAGGATTGAGTTATTAACATTTTTTTTTATAAATTTGGTCTAATCGCAGCTTTAAGGTCTTTGGTTTCAATATTTTGTTTTGCAGTCATGGTATTATTATGCGTGCCCATCAGTAACAATATTCTCACATTCGAAAAAACTAATTTAATAGGTGAATAAAAATAAAATAAATAATGCTGGAGAAATTATAATATTTTTGATTCTAAAAAATTAATTTTCATCAGATAGAAAGATCATCACTGAACTGGATGAATTATATCATATGGAATACAAATTCAAATGTGAATTGAGATTGTTAACATTTAAAACAGTTGACATCAGGTACTTGTGGATGAGATTACTGCTTGAGGTCTACTGTTCACAGAAATACTAGTATTTATTATTAGATTTAAGTAATCATTGGAAGAATACTAATTTGTACTATCATATTTACCATTGAATTATTATTATTATTAAATTACTGGACAGTAATTCCATTGCTTAATTTATTGTGAGTCATTATACAAAGGCTGTATCAAATAATCTATTATAATAATCTATCATTATTATCAATTTTTGTTATCAATATATACTAGTAGTTCTGTGAACAGTAGACATCACGCAGTATTCTCATCCACAAGTACCTGATTGAAACTATAGACCTTATAGAAATACAGCAATAGACTAGCTTCTCCACACATCTTTGTAATCACTTGTCAGCTGATTTATGATGAATAATATTCTATAGTCTGATTTTTACTCTAATATTGGCGTACTAGCCGTCAGGCTCGCTTCGCTCGCCATATCCGTCTAGCCAGGGAGCTCCGCCCCCTGGACCCCCGACTGGATCGTTCAAAAATGAGATCAGCAGGCTTGCTTCGCTCGCCTGCATTTTTATCATATGTTAGGACGATCCAGTCGGGGGTCCAGACTAAACGTCTGGCTAAACGGGTATGGCGAGCGAAGCGAGACTGACGGCTAGTAATATAATATTCCCAGGAATAGCTGTGATTGAAGTAGCAGTGCCCAATTAATTTTATAATAATGCATTTCAATCTTCAACTTAGTGCCAACCCAACAAAGTCAACTCAACTTAATTCCAACCTGACAAAATTTTTAATTTAGTTACCAGAACAACTGTTTCGAAGAGGTACTTTCTCTAGATTATAGTTCTATATGGTATGGACATTTTCAATTATAATTCTAAGGCCCGATTGCACAAAAGACGGTTAAATTTCAACCGTGATTAATTCCGCAAGAACCAATCAGAGAAGCCGTTTTATCAAAAACGCATTCTCTGATTGGTTCTCGTGAAGTTAATCACGGTTAAAATTTAACCGGCTTTTGTGCAACCGGGTCTAAGATATTGGAATAAGAAGAATATACTTGCTAAAAGACGAACTTTAAACCCTTAAAAACCAACCTTAGAGTTGAAATATCGCCAAAAGATTTCTTAGTGCGCCTCTAAAGGGCCAACTGAACATATCTACCAAATTTGAACGTTTTTGGTCCGGTAGATTTTTAGTTCTGCTAGTGAGTGAGTGAGTCAGTCAGTCAGTCAGTCAGTGAGTGAGTGCCATTTCGCTTTTATATATACAGATGAAGGAGGCTCCTTTCTCCTTTTATATTATCCTTGAAATGCAAAATTTCAAAAACTTAGTATATACGTCAACGCGCAATTAAAAAAGGGAACATACCTGTCAAATTTCCTGAAAATCTATTAGCTTACCGCGTTTCGCCGTAAATGCGCAACATATAAACATTTAAATATTAAGAGAAATGCCAAACCGTCGACTTGAATCTTAGACCTCACTTCGCTCGGTCAATAATAGCTATAACAAAAAATAATAATCTGGTATCTATATCAAATAAATAATCATCCAAGATCAGCAAAAAAAGCAGATACCGGGGTCTAGCAAAATGCATGAATAATTGAATCAATAGAATGTTTCAAATTTTAAATAGATAATTATCTTGAAAAAAAATTCGTGTCTCAGTCTTGATTTATTTGAAAAACCTACAGTGATATCAACTTCAAACTGTCTGCATCCCTCATTGATAAGTCCAAAGCTCCGCCAATTTATGTAGATGCATAACAATATAATTATCTATAGTTATTATATTACAAATTACTTTTTCATATCATATACTTTCAATAATTATTTTCTTAGTCTATATTATGTAAACTCATCTATAATTTTGCTGTATTGTAAGCTATTGTATATAAGTGTATAAGCCAGTATATATTGTAATCTACATAAATAAAGTACTCAATCAATCAATCTTTTTCTCTTCTGTGTTTTTTTTTTATAAATAAACATATAAATCTGAGTACCCTTTTTAAAATTATTTAATCACGACATGTTTCGGCTATAGGCCAATAATGCCATTATCAAGTCATTATTCATTATTACATTATATAGCCGAAACATATCGTGTTTAAATAAATTTAAGAAGTGTTAGATTTATATGTTCATTTATATGGCAGCATCTCTTATGAATAGCAAACTTTTCCAGTTCAACGGTTGCTTATAGTTTGAATTTTAATTATCTGTAGCTGTTCAATAAACGTAAATCATCATCAGTATTCTACCCTAGGGCAGGTCCATTCATGATTCCTCCTCTATTCTTCTCTGTCCTGTGCTATTCTCTCCAGCCTGAAGTATTTTCCCTCCTCTCTCACATCATCCACCATCTTCACTCTCCTCCTCCCCCCCCCCAACTCCCTTTATTAGCTGTCCCTTCCATTGCCTCCACAAGAAGGGATATCCCAGCCAGTTCCGCTTCCGTCAATAAACGTATGCTTTTGTTTATTATTTTTACAGTGATTTTTCGTTGTTTTCAGATCTTATCGAAATTCAAAGCAGTCCTGGTGAAGTTTGATGCGGTTTTCCCATATGGATCGAAGCAGGAGGCCTATGAATCCGTCTGTTCAGCAAGTAGAGTTATAACTGAACTATTGGTCACCGAAGTTTCTGTCAAAGACTACGGTGACAAGGAGAACTTGGATCTGGCGCAAAAATTCGGAGTGCACAAGAATGATTATCCGGTTGTGAAGTTGTTCATCAACGGACAGGAAGCTCACACGTTCAGAGTGAAAGACGACAGGGAGTTCAACGAGAAAAACTTGAAAAACTTTATTCGGGCAAAATCAGGTGTCTACATTGGACTTGACGGATGCTACGAAGATTTCGACAACTTAGCGTTGAATTTCACCGTATCTACCACTAAAGAGGAGAAGCAAAAATATCTGGAAAAAGCTGAATTTATTCTGAGAAGTACGAACAGTCTACATAAGCAGAAAGCTGGTGAAATGTATGTGAAATACATGAAAAAGTCACTGCTGGAGGGGGATAAGTTCATAAACCAAGAGGAGAATAGAATCAAGACAATTACGGAGCAGGGGAAAATTCATATAACGAAGAGAAGAGAGTTTGATCATAAAATTAATATTTTGAATTCGTTCAAGATTAAGGATGAGTTATAACCGGGGAGATTAAAAATGTGTGGTGATTCTGAGTGCGGTAATAAAGGGAGGTGATATGCAGATTTCATAAAAATGACTCAAGACTATTAATCAGATCTTGGTTCAACAAATTTTGATGGCCGATAATCAGACTTCTTGGTCACAATAATAATTAAATAAGCTCAAACTATATATCATCTAGTAAATCACATTATTATAATAGGCTATATGATAAAGTCAACTGTGCTTTTAGAATTAAGTTTGTTTTTCGGTAATTCTTCAAAATTATATTTTTAATATGTGAATATTTCCTATTTTAGTTATAATAATGTAAAATATTTCAACTATGTTTAGTTTTGAAGCATCTATATTTGAAAATCTACTTTGTAAAAATACTTGAGGACTGAAAATTTTGTGAATTGAAGAACTACAAGACTTAACCTACCTATTTCGAACTATGTGTTATCTAAATTTGGGAGAGGAATAGCACAAGGTTACCTTATTTTTCCTCTCCCTATCATTTTGGTAATATACTTATTGTATAAATGAATAAAAAATAATTTGATTTTTGGATAAATATGAACACAAATAAATGCATGCTGCAGCTGCTACTTTCATATGGACTGTTTCAAACATTTTTCTGTAAGCCTTCAAATTTATAAAAATTTCAATATACAAGAAACTAAAGAACTATCCCATAACATTCATATTAAGATATTGAAATTTAAAAAAAGTTCGTTGCATGAATGGGCACGTAATATAAAATTAAACGTGTAAACCTTTTCGTGGGACACCCTATATATAAGCGTATGGTGTCGCAGTGGTTTAAGGGTAAATAATTAAATATGCATGTACTTACACATGCACACAAATATGCAGCAATCTAAAGGACTTGTCAGAATAAAAAAGATATGCTTTTGGCGTAGGGGTTGGCGATCCCATCGCCCAGTTGCTAATGCAACTGCAATCAGCCTCTCCAAAGCCCTTCTTCCCACTCCCCTCTTAGTCTTCTCATTGCTTTGGAGCTTTCAACTTCTAGAATGGCACTTCTCCATTTACTAAGCTTTGTGCCATTCTTTACTTTTCTCTATACTTTTGGCCTCCCTTGGTCGAAACTCTTATTTCCATTTCCAGACTCTTATTTCCATTTCCAAACTCTTATTTCCATTTCCAAACTCTTATTTCCATTTCCAAACTCTTATTTCCATTTCCAAACTCTTATTTCCATTTCTAAACTCTTATTTCCATTTCTAAACTCTTATTTCCATTTCCAAACTCATTTTTCCTTTTGGCGTAGGGGTTGGCGATCCCATCGCCCAGTTGCTAATGCAATTGCAATCAGCCTCTCCAAAGCCCTTCTTCCCAGTCTCACATCAGTTTCCCATCTGCCATTTTCTACTTTTCTCTAAACTCTTTGTCACTCTTGGTTACACTTTTTTTCATTTTCCTCTCCTCTTCCGGTTTGATGGACTTGCTGTGTGTTCTCCGAACCATCCACTAATGGCAAGGCGTGGTTGGTCAGCGACCAGTACTTGGGAAACCTGATGATGAGTCAATTGGTAGACGGGAAAGGATTGGCACAAGAGGAATGGATGAACGCTTTTCTGCGCGCATGACGAATCTTGATGCTTCATTTGAACTCAATAATCTCGACGCAAAAGGTAGGACTACTGAACTATTTACATACAAACAATCAATAAATTATACATAAAATACGTTTTTCTAATTATTAATTATATATTTTAATGTTAAATAAATAATTAATGTTATTTATAGTCATTATTTATTTATATGAAAATATATAAATAATAAATTAAAATTTTATAATAATTCAATTGATTCTATAATAACTCAATGACAGCATCAAAATACACATACAGAGACTTTTTGCTCAACCATGATGACGGGAGGGTAGAGGAGTTGCGTTCATCCTGTATCTCGAGGTCTGTCAGGAATGATGGAAAATGAAACATCATCAGCGCGCAGAAATCAAGCGTACCTCCATTTCTCTTGTGCCAATCCTTTTCCGTCTACCACTTGAATCATCATCAGGTTTCCCAAGTACTGGTCGCTGACCAACCACGCCTTGCCATTAGTGGATAGTTCGGAGCACACACAGCAGGTCGGTCAAACCGGAAGAGGAGAGGAAAATGAAAAAAAGTGTATCTTCCAGGTACAGGATGAAGGCTACTCCTCTATCCTCCCGTCATCGTGATTGAGCAAAAAGTCTCTGTATGTGTATTTTGAGGCTGTCATGGAGACCTGGCCCTCCATTCTTATATCAAATAGTACTTCAGCCAACAATCTTATTTGACGTTCGAAAATCAATTGATTGTTTGTATGTAAACAGTTAAGTAGCCCTTTCTTTCGTGTCGAGATTATTGAGTTTGGCTACCAGATTTGCAATCACTAAGGGCCTCCAGTGGGTTTTCGACCGACAGAACTTGAAGGGATCCGAAATTTTTCATCCCTTCTAGTTTTGAGACTAGAAACTAGAAGAGATCAGAAATGTTGGTTCCCTTCAAGTTTTATCGGTCGAGAAATCAGTGTCTAAAAAACTCAGCAATTAAAAGCAGTGAGCAGCAGAGAATCATACTCTACAAACTAGAAGAGATCAAAATTTTGGTTGATTGTCTGCTGCTTACTGCTTTTGATTGCTGTGTTTTTTAGAATAAAATCTAAAACACAGTATTGTTTTAAAATTATAAAAACTTTTCTGAGCACAAAGTCTTGATTTGGTTTGGTGCAAATATGAAAGCACTTTTAGTGTGGTTAGGGTTTTTTTTGTTGTTGTTGTTTGTATTGAAACTATGTATGGGTACATAACATTTGTATTTTGCAGTTTAATATTGTTGTGAACATTCTTATAAGATATAGGATATCCTAGTAAATCGTATATTTAATAGAATGATATCCTGGAAAAAGTGTTTATTATTATAAATTGACGAAAAAACTTCACAGAGCACAAAGTCTTGATTTGGGTTGGTGCAAATATGAAAACATTTTTAATGTGGTTAGGGTGTTTTTTTGTTGTTGTTTGTATTAAAACTATGTATGAGTACATAAGATTTGTAGTTTAATATTGTTGTGAATAATATAATATTATTGTGGAAATATAAAATGTATGATACATATAATACATATATGTGATATATAATATAGTTGTGAACATTCTAATAAGATATAGGATATCCTAGTAAATCGTATATCTAATAGAATGATATCCTAGAAAAAATTTTTATTTTTATGAATCGTCGAAAATAAAATGTATTACAAAAGTTGAAATGATAAGGCTGTAATTTGTTAAAAGCAATGTTTAAAATATTGTACATTGAGAATATTATTGAATAAAATAGAATTGAAATAATGACAATCGATTTTTCACTAAAAACTCACATTTCTCAACCTATTAATTTATGTGTACTGGATCGATATTCTCTCCCTGGAAGCGCGTTTGCGCCATGGTCGTCAGATTATTCTTCATATAGTAGAGCGCAATTTCCTTATGACGGTGTGGTGAGATTCTTTTCTCAAAGTATTCTTGTAAACTAGTATTATATGGAAAACAAACTGAACTCAGCAGTTATCGTAAATAAATTTGAAATTCTGGACCTTTAGGCTCTTAGAAGTGTTTACTTCGCATTGTTTCTTTCCCTTCTAAGCTATGACATTATTTTTTGGGGAAGTTGAAGCTGCGTAGCGGAGGTAGTGATTGATAAAATTGCAGAATTATGCATTGGAGTGAAAAATGGGAGAGTTGCTTATACCAGAGATAAGAGATTGATTGATTGAGTACTTTATTTATGTAGATTACAATATATACTGGCTTATACACTTATATACAATAGCTTACAATACAGCAAAATTATAGATGAATTTACATTATATAGACTGAGAAAATAATTATTGAACTGTATATGATATGAAAAAAGCAATTTGTAATAACTATAGATAATTATATTGTTATGCATCTGGATAAATTGGCGGAGCTTTGGACATATCAATGTCCATTCTTCGGAAAGAATATTAAAAATATCCTTCCCACTAACTCTACCAAAATCCAGAGACGTGGACTATTGGACATTTTGTTCATCTCTGATTATAAGAGCCTTTACATCTAAATCTATGAAACAATCTGCTTCAGTAAAAAAATTTAACATATAAGTTTAATACTGGCGAAACATTTTATCACTACGCAACTATTATAGTGAAGTCCATGTTATAATGGCAGTATTTGATTAACATTGGTGTTGCTATCCTTTTCTAGAATCGCGATGTTGCCAGATCGGTTTTTAACAAAGAAGAGATATAAATAATCAACATAAAATTTGATCCCAATTATAACAATTTATTATTCAATCTTTGAAAATATATTTTCTTGACTAATAAAAAAATCTGGTGTGGCGCACTCACCCAACTTCCCTTGCCGAGTTTTCGGAAATATAATTTAAAAATGTTCAGATGACAAGATCAATTCTACTATCAATTCGAGTGAATGATTTAATAGAATCTAAAGTTGCCTCTCTCATTAAGTTTGCATTTGAATAACCATATTTTATCGAATTTTGAGCTTATTTTCAATTTTAGGTGAAAATGTTATTGGACATAAATTGTAGAGATTTTTATGTTCAATCTTTTTCACTTGAAATTTTTCGTTTAAATTGTACCTGAAGCCTGATATTTTTGAAATCTAAAATCAAAATTTGCATAGATTGGGCCGAGCAGTTGATTTTTTGAAACAAGAATCAACAGTTAATATTACACCTATACGGGAATCAGCTATCTACAATAGAAGGCAGTGACTAGGTAGAGAATCGGCAACGCTATTCTCCTTTCTTTCTACACTGCCATTATAACGGGGACCTCACTATAGGAACAGGAGTAACCTGGGAGATGCCGCACCCCAAACAAACATGTAGGCCTACGAGCAAGGAGTTCAGTCATTTTTGTAAAATTTTCTGCCAGCTCACTTGAAAAAATAACCGGTATAAATTTTGGATTCAATTAAAGAAAGAGTTGCTGTGCATAAGTGCTTACTCAGTTGAGGAGTTTAGAGAGCACCATGAACTTCGAGATAGTAGATAAAATCATGCTTGTTTAACGATTTGACAAATCCAAACACTCCTTATACAGAAGGTCAGTTTTCAGCGACCTGAAAACTAAGACACCAGACCTGAGCTAGCCACAGGTCACTCAATTTTATTATTAAAGTGGATACAATGGATATAATGATAATTCAACTGTGACATAAATAAAATTCACCAGGAATTGAGTTTCATCATTATTATTTAGTTCATTAGTTGTACCACTTTTCTTCTTTGGATGGAAAATCCAATAAAGGAGAGCCTCCAACAAAAGGCTTTGAAGTCATCAGCAATGGTTTTGGCTGAATGTATCGACTAATAGGTGGCCTGGAATTTTTCCATTGAACTGCCACTAAACCTGTCTTATCAACTCATAGCTTCATCATAGAGAAACATAAAAATCTGGTGTGGTGCACTCACACAACTTTCCTTGCCGTTATGAAAATTTATCACCTGACGCTAGTGTTCACGCGCATCTCAAGTCTACTATTCGAACATCCAAGCCAGCTGGTGGACAGGGCAATAACGTTGGAGACACACGAAGTCTGCTATCACTTCATATTTAATAGAATCAACAGTTTGCAATTGAAATAATAACATTTTCTCGAATTTCGAGCTTATTGTAAATTTTAGGTGAAAATTTTACTGAACATTAATTATAGAGGTTTTCATGCTCAATCTTTTCCACTTGGAATTTTTTGTTTAAATTGTATCTGAAGCCTGATAATTGGGAATCTAAAATCAAACTTTGCATAGATGGGGCGGAGCTCCTGGAATTTTTACAGATATGGGACTTGTAGCAGTTGATAGAGCTTATCAATGACTATTTTAGGTATAAATTTGATCAAAATCGTTGGAGCCGTTTTCGAGAAAATCGCGAAAACCCCTGTTTTTGATAACATTTTTGCTATTTTATCCACCATCTTGGATTGCATTAGATCGAAATTGTTCATGTCGGATCCTTATATTGTAAGGACCTCAAGTTCCGAATTTCAAGTCATTCCGTTTATTGGGAGATGAGATATCGTGTACACAGACACTCATACACACACTCACATACAGAACAAAAACCACTTTTTTGGACTCAGGGGAGCCGTTTTCGAGAAAATCGCGAAAACCCCTGTTTTTGACAACATTTTCGCTATTTTATCCACCATCTTGGATTGCATTAGATCGAAATTGTTCATGTCGGATCCTTATATTGTAAGGACCTCAAGTTTCGAATTTCAAGTCATTCCGTTTATTGGGAGATGAGATATCGTGTACACAGACACTCATACACACACACACATACAGAACAAAAACCACTTTTTTGGACTCATGGGAGCCGTTTTCGAGAAAATCGCGAAAACCCCTGTTTTTGACAACATTTTCGCTGTTTTATCCACCATCTTGGATTGCATTAGATCGAAATTGTTCATGTCGGATCCTTATATTGTAAGGACCTCAAGTTCCGAATTTCAAGTCATTCCGTCTATTGGGAGATGAGATATCGTGTACACAGACGCACATACACTCATACACACACACACCACACACACACACACACACACACACACACACACATACAGACCAATACCCAAAAAACACTTTTTCGGACTCAGGGGACCTTGAAACGTATAGAAATTTAGAAATTGAGGTACCATTTTTTTTCGGAAAGCAATACTTTCCTCACCTATGGTAATAGGGCAAGGTAAGTAAAATAAAGTATAGTCTATTTTCTCTATTCTTATTGTATGACTAGGTATCAGAAATTTCAGTGTTATAATAAAGGCTACCGGTAATATATTAGTTCCTGAGAATTATATTATTATTTCTGAGAATTATAATATCGATTTATGAGGATTATTAGTCCTATTCCTATTGAATGGATTTGAATAATTTGAGTAGAAATCAAGGGTTGAATAAAAATTCTCATTTTCAAACATAGGTGTGGAAACTGACAGTATTTTCCTAAATCTTTATGCACATAATTCGTTTATGAGTCTATGCAAAAAATGGTTTACAGTATCATCTTAACAATTTTAAGATGAATAATTTAAAACACTGTATGCAGATTTTAGAAAAACTATGGTTTTGTGATAGTGAAAGCCTTTTTTAGTGGCAAAAATCCAGTCAGTGGACGAGGAAAATTATTTTATCGCATACCGTACTCTTTCTTTTTTCACAAAATTAAAAAAAGCTCAAATTCCACTATTGAACAGGTAGTAATAAATTATCACAATTTTTTAAGAATAATTATAATTTATTTTGAAGAAGCACAAGACACATCGTTTGTCAGACAAGTAAGATTCAGTTAAAACTTTCAGCATTCCTCATTAATAACATCAGTAGTTCTTATTGCAACAATGCTGACATACATACTTGAATCATATCATAGCTGCGCATGCGCTTTAAATCGTGGAAAGCGCAAATAAGCGGCCACTTCCGTAAACAAATCGAACATTATTTTTAGGTTATGTTGAAGTAATTGGTTTCAAAGAAATCATGGATTCTTGTTGTCTTGGCGACACTGTAAATAAACACAAAATATATGTTATTAAAGGAAATTTAAGAAAAATATTAAAGGAAATTATTATTATATAACGTGATAATGAATCGGCCAATGGATGTGTTGTTGAGAGAACTTGGATGGACTGATGGATTTCACATACCGGTTGCCAATGAAGACAATCGTCTTTTGGAAAAAGAGGTAAATATTATATATTTTAAGGTTATACTTTAATTCTATATTAATACGTTACCTAAATGAAAAAAAAAATGTTAACGTAACGTGTTTCTCTTATTTTGGCGTTTTTATTAAGAGATATTTTTATCTGGACAGGATAATAATATAATTTAGCTTACTCTACATTAGCGTATGGTACGCGTAAATCTCAGTACCTAATTCAGTACAGTAGGCTACCTTTGATTCAGTAGGCCTAAGCCAAAATAATATTTTAATAACATGAATGGTCATGTCTCCTTGCCTCCGATTAAAGTGCATTAAAAAAGATGACTATACATTTTAAGCTACAATATTTGTGCAAACTCATGTGTAGCAAATTGATGTTTTTCAAACCTTAGCTTAATACATAATTATTCTATCATTAGTGTATCAAGTTTGGAAAGCCCAAACTTGACATTTTAAAAATGTTTATGAAAATTATTGAAGGTTTAATAAGCTTTCTGCATATCAACACACTATTCGGTCTAGTATAAAGATTATTATTTAATTTATAGCCTATTACTTGAAACAAGTAGATTTTTACATCAATTTTTTATTTTTTGCTTAGCCCATACATTATATTAGAACCAACTTAATTATCTATCTATTCTAATAAATTATATATACTAGAAACAAACTAAAATTTGATTGATTCTAATTTTTCTTCTATAGGTTGAGGACCTCCTTCATAAAAAAGCTGATTTAATTGTTAATTTAGAAGTCATCACAGATTCCTTATCTGGTTTACAAGAAGAACATGACAACTACAAAAATGAAGAAAATCAAAATCAGGTACTAGGCCTAGGCCTATCATAATTTAAAATATTTTTTTATTACTTGATATTGTAATAAAATTATTTATAGTTTAAAAGTATATAAATAAGAATAATTAATAATAGAAAAATTTTAAAATGAGAATTTTGTCGGTCAGCCAAGCCGAGTGGTCTGGAGCGTCGCAACTTCAGACAGTAGCCGCTTGGCCTCGAATCCTGTCAAGGTGATGGTACTTGACCATCTTATATTATCCTTACACAAAATAAAATCACGTACGCATTATGCAGCAATGGAAAAAATAAAGTGAAGAAATGAGAGAGATGTCTCTCTAAAGATGACTAGAATAAGGGCTAGCCATATAAAGCGTTTTTTCATGCGTCTTTACAGTCGGCAGGGCTGGAAGCTGTCCGATAGGCTGATTAACAGCTGCTGGTGTACTAGCTTTTGGGAATCATCTGATAATCAGCCAATCGGACAGCTTCCTTTCCTACCGACTCTAAAAACATAGTTCAAGCATAGAATAAGAATACCTATTTATGTTATATATGGTTCAAGTTACAAATCATATAACGGTATCAACTACTTTTTTATATACTGTAATATATTTATATTTTTCAATAATAAGAAACTCATGATGTAATTTGCTAAATATGTATCTATTTGGGCAAATTGGAAGATTTACACCAAGTTTTTGAATAGTGATAAGGGGTTTCCAATACTCTGAGCTCAGAAGCTATTATTTTAATTCGATTCTTGTAAAACACTTGTAATTGGTCTGAATATTTTAGTTAGGCCTATGATCAACATTGAGAGCAGTAACAAATTCCTTCAACTTAAATTGCTAATTTTTGTTGTACAAGTAATGCTTATTCATTAGCCTGCAGTTGAAATTTCAATCTTCTTTTATCCCAACACAATAATTCAAAACATGAAATTAGATTGGATCAAAACATGTAAGCATGTAATTTATTTAATTCTCTAACAAAACTATTTTCAGAAAATGTTGTACCAAAGACAAGGCCAATTGGAAAATCACAGGAACAAATTGCAGATCACTCAAATGGAACAGAATCGAAATACTCATGACATATCAGCCATGGACAAAGAAGTTGAAAAGTTGAAAGGAATGCAGTCTGATTTACAGGTAAGATTCAATTATAAAACAAATAGAACCTTGAAGGCCGAAACAAACGAGGCGTTTTATCAGACGAGTCGGCAAGGCACGACAGGACTGGAAGATTGGATAATTGAGTCCCACTCAATTCATTGGAAATTTTAATTTTGTAGAGAATGCTTATTCGAAAAACCCGAGGTTTTCGAAACAAATGGAAAACTTGAAAAAAGTTCCAAGATTTGTTGGTGTTTGGGGTTTTTAGGGGTGAAGCTCATAGCCACCTTTAATACAAGGCCTCGGCCTACGATATTGCAACGTCGCAGTGTATGCTTAGAATCTAATACATGATTGGTGAAAAAGATCAGCTGGTATATTTTAAAATCTTTTTCACCAATCATGTATTAGATTCTAGGCCTACACTGCTACGTTGCAATATCGTAGGCGTTGGTCTTGTATTAGAGGTGGCTATGGTGATTGGTGAAGCTACCTTCTGACGTGTCAACAAGTTTAAGATTCGAATTCAGTGCCCCAAAATACATGTTAAACTGACTAGAAATTCGACCTGACCTGAAAAATTACTATTTGACTAGACTATAATACTGTATAGTACACTCTATAAAGACAGCACCTTATTAACATTGTTTTGCTATTCTTGTCTATCATTAGACAATGCAGATAGCTCTTTTTATCCTTTTATAGCTCTGTGGTCCTTTTCTTGATCAAGCAATCCATCTTATATTTATTTTCAATGTGTTTTATTTATGTTTGCAGACGGAAATCGATAAAATGATGTTCAAACTGAATAAAGTGAAAGCAAAGGTGGAATGGGGTGAGGACGCGTTAAATATGTGGAACGAATTCATGGCCAGAAGTCACGATGAGTCATCTCTCGTAGAAAGGATTTTTCGAGATGATGAATCTGAATTCAAGGTAACATTGTACACAATTTAGAATTTTAAATATAGTTTTGTACTTCAAACTGTTATCATTTCAAGTGATCAAGTGATAAATTCGCAAATAATAGATTTTTTCAAATGTGTCTTATCTATTTATGAGCAAAATGGTAATCATTTATTCAAATTGCAAAATTGTAACGTGATATGACTTTCCGGCTCTAAATTTATTGTCTAAATGTAATATTTATTAAATTTAGCTTAGTGATTTTTTATTTTGTTTCGATTTTGTATATGTTTGGTTTTTTAACATCAAAAAGAATTTTATTTCGAAGTGAAAAGTGTAAATTTCAAGTATTGTGTTCACTTTAACCGGTTTCCCATTTGGGACCTTTGACTATATACGGCGAGGTGGAACTACCCTTGGGTCTCCCCACCATTGAAAGCCATACGCTAATAATAATAATATAATCATTTATTCATTCACTATTACTATCATTTAGCATAAGTAAAAATAAACGTTTCAATTATAAACAGCTACTGATGGGAAGAATTGTTATATTCTATTACTATTGTTACTATAGTCTTTATTATGCTATGCTTATGAATTTTATGTTATGTTGTAGTAGTACTGTATCTATTGTTGTGCTGTGCAATATACAAAAATTTTGTAAAGGGTTGAAGAGAATAAATTTGATTTGATTTGATATTACTTGAATGATGATAAAAAGTTATAGTAATAGAAAAGTGAATAGCAATCGATTTAATTCTGTCGATAACCGTCATGTTATTAGGCTATCAATTGAATTCTTATTCCTCAATTTCCATATCTATTTGATTTCTCCTCTAAATCCATCCCTTTGGAGGAATTTGCTTAGGTGGTAAGCAAAGATTCAACAAGATTGATTGTTTAGTAACGCGTAATAGTGGAGGTTCATTAGTAATCACGTACAAATATCAATCACACATTTTACGAACTTGTTAATTTCTTAATCATCTCTACAATTGAAAATCTATCTACCTCGAACAGTAGTAATCAACATAAGCAGATGTAACTTGTCGATCATATTTTTAAATTGAATGTTCCAACGTCCTTGAAATAATACTTTGAGACAAAACAAAAATTTCAATAAATTTGTGATATTTTGGCCCGGTTTTAAAAAATCCTGTTGATTTTTAATCAAGTTTAAATGTCACAAGAACCAATCAGAAAAGCCTTATTTTCAAAATAGCCTTCTCTGATTAGATCTCGTAAAATTTAATTATGATTGAAATCTAATAGGCTTTTGCAACCGGAACAGAGTAATAAATTCCAGTTGATTTGATTCAATTTTGAATTTTTAATTTCAGGCAATGAATCAAATTTTACAAGCATCGAATCTTCATAGATGCTGATAACTTTTGGAGAGAAATAATGATAACAAATATGATAATTATAATAAACTAAAATATTAAACGATTATTTATGACCATAAATAATAATAAAGGTTATCTGTCCTAATATTTATTATCACTTATAATTTATTAAATCAGGATTCCAGTAGTATAAGTTATTTTAAATGAAAACATGTCTCAGGTTCTGAACGATCGAAAAGTGATTTTTCAGCTCATAATTATTGTTTACTAGCAGAACTGGCCTCAATTTCATCATTTTTTTCAAGTTAAAAATAGTTTTTGATGTATTAAAGGTGCTGTATTTGCTTTATTCTTTCACCAAAAACTAGCCCTGGATATGCATTTATAATAATTGATGTATTTTGTATCAATCTTACAGAATCTGGAACTAACCAGACAAAAGCTGAGAGGCGATGTTCTTGAGAGAAAAGAACTTCTTGAAGGCATTATGACCAGATACATACAATATGAATTACAACTTCAGCATCTGGGGAAAGTGTATAGGTATGATGAATTTGAACTCGGTATTACCTCAAATACAATATTAAACTATCCTCAGAATAAATCAGAACAAGAACATGCAAGTAAAGCTAAAGCAACGCGACAATCTACAAGAAATAAGCAAGCAACAACAAACTCGTAAAATTAAAGATAACTATTTTGAAACAATATTATTGTATATGTTTATTAAAAAACTGAGTTGCCTTTATCATTATTACATTTAACAGGATATTTCGGCAACTAAGTTGTCTTCTTCAACTCAAAAAATGAAAAGAAACTGAGGTACCAAAATATCCTGTAAAATGTAAGTTTATTAAGTGTTTCAATCTACCTGTGTCCTGTTTTTCTGTATATTATATATCATTATAAAACTAAAGTGTCTATCATGTGATTTATATATTTATTTATAGTAGTATTTATCAATTTGTTCTGGAGGTGGTGATGCTCACAAGTTTGAGGCTTGTGCGTGGGTAATGAGAAGTATGATGATGACAGATGAATGAGACTACAGCTGTAGGTAGGTTTTTAACCACCTTTCTTGTTTATTCTTCATAAACTCCACCATTCTTGTAATTTATTGATGTTTCAGAGCCACTTACAAACGACATCTCAGCCTACTGAAGCTCTGGAATAACACAGTTGGATTATTGAGAGGTAGAGACCGTGTCATTAAAAAACTCCATCATGTGAGACATTTTCTTGAATTTAATAATTTTTATTAAATATTGTTTGTCTTTACCAAGTATTAATATCATCGCATTATAACCTTTCCATTCACTATAGCAAAAATAGTTTAATTTAGTCCGGATTTATCGATCGATTAGCAAGTGCAAGATTAATATCAATAATGAACAATTGGACGTTTTCACACTTACCGATTGTCGGCCTACATTATTATTTATTGTCATAACACTCTGAATGTCCTCCGATTTGCTAATTTTCAGCCAATCGGAAGACATTCTAGGTGTCGTGACGATAAAAATATCGACCAACAATCGGTTTGTAAACGGCCAATGTCATTTCAATTGAAAATTTGTGTTCAAAAATGAAATATCAGTTTAGTTAGTGAATCTACGATATAGAACAGAATACCATAAATTCATGAATATATTCCAACGTGAAATAATTATGTTCAAATTATTCTCAATCCATATTACATATCTTATGAATTTTGTAAAATTTTACATTGTTTCTTTTGAATTGTTTCTCCTTACTTTAAACTTACTTTGATATTAATCTTAATTTGGGAGAGGAATATTGAAGGGTTCGCCTGTTTCCCTCTTATAATATTATTTTAATGATAAGTGGTTTTGTTCAAATGGATAGATAAACAAACTATTGTGTATTGTTTTCTTATGAATTGTATTGTGTTTAAAATTGATAAATAAAAAGTATAATTTCTATTATTTGTATACTTTCTAATTATATCATTTCATTTGTTATCATTACATTGATGGAAAAGCAGAAATAAATGAATAATATCCATTGTCGAAACATTCATTTCATTTATCCAAAACACATTACAAATACCGACAACAGTGATCATAGCACATTATATTATGTTTCTTGTATTCTATTCTTGTATATTGTTTCATATATTCAATGTCCTATTTATTAATTTATTGGATAGAGCAAGCAATACAATAATCGGGTAAGAAAAAACAGGCTTTTGCCCAAAACGTCTTCTCATCTATACAATCAACAATGCACGTTTAATCAATAGTTTACACTCGGTTGCACAAAAGTCGGCTAAATTTTAATCTTGATTAATTCCACGAGAACCAATCAGAGAAGGCTTTTAAAGGCCTTCCACGAGAACCAATCAGAGAAGGCTTTTAAATGCTTCTCTGATTGGTTCTCGTGGAATTAATCACGATTAAAATTCAACCGGCACGGATTTCATCAGATCCTTAAAATAAATCTATGTGCAATTTTGCAGAAAATCAGAGACTTGCGTTTGGGCGCGGCTGAAAAATGCAAATCACTGCAAGAAAAGCAGAAATTTTTCGAGCAACAGAAACGCAACAACGCAGAGATGGAGGTGACAATGAAAGATGTCGTCAAGCAACGCGACGACATGAAGGCAGCTCTATTGAGCAAAATGGACGCCAACGAAGAACTTTACTCTGAAGTGAGTTACGTCTCATCATCTATCAAATAGTTTAATTGAATCTATAGATAGTAAGTATAGGAAATAACTATACTCCGTACAAAAACACTTTTGACTTTGAGGAATATGCGGCGCAGAGAAATGGAGGGAGATCTGCCAATTACTGTGATTAATAGAGTCATAGGTAGAAGCGCAGTTGCCAATTTGTCGATTAGAGTCAGTCGACTGAAGGCTTTCAGAGAGGAAACTCCATAAGTTCAACATGAGCGCTTGAATACTCACTAGAAATTAGATAATGCTGACCGGTTCATAAACGGCAACATCACAGCCGTTGTATCCCCACCTCTGTATCCCTTCTCTGCTGTGCATGTCCCTCTCAAGTAAGAAGTAATTTTGTACGGAGTACAAATGAAACTAGTGTGTTAAATTTGAAAATATTTCAAGGGTTCTATTTATTTTCTATTATTAAACATTCAAGTAGCCCTATTAATTTAATTTACCATAAATAGTTATCTATCTTACAAACAAAATTAAATGCGTAATTAAGTATATTTTAATTGAATCACCTATTGAAGTAATTTGTGAAGTTGTTACTCATTCAGTTGCTCATACAGTACATTACTTTTTAGTTACTTTTTGAAACTACTTTGACACGCACTAGTAGTGCACGCACTATGCTTAGCATCAGCTGATGAAAAGTCAAATGTGCGTGTTCGTGGCGCATAAGTCTGTACGCACCTTATTACTTTTGTTCAGTTTGAGAGAAATTTTTCTATTCTGACGCAATTATTATCTAAAGTGTTGAAGGCATTGAGATGAAGTGTACCACTGGACATAACAATTCTTATGGTTGCAATCAGGTGACGAATAGTTATATTGAAGAGGCAATAATTGATACTCAACTTCCTGCCAACCTATACAGTGCAGTACCTACACAGAATATTTTTGCAATTGCAATTCAAATTCATAAGTTGCAATAAACAAAAATATGAGTATCATTTTATATTTTATTGGTGCATAAAATGTTCCAATTCATGAGAGCCATTTTTAAATAAAAGAAATGAGAGCTATTACATTTGAAAATCTTTTTCATGAGTTGAAACATTTTATTCACTAATAGAATATTAAAGGATATCGGATATCTTTATTTTATTTCAACTTGTTGATTTGCATTGAAGCGGCAAAAATACTTTTAAACAATAATATCTTTAAAGATAATATTTTTATTTTATTTCAACTTATTAATTTGAATTAAAGCAGAAAAAATACTTTTCAAAAATACTCAAAATCAATTTATTGCCTTGTTTAGGTTGGCAGGAGTTTGAGGATTGATCGACATACTAGGCAAACCACTGCTGACTCAATCATTAGTATCTCAGATTATTATTTTGTGTTCGACGGTTGAAGGTAGTACAATGGTACACGAACATAATAAAGGCCCGGTTGCACAACAGCCGGTTAAAATTTAACCGAGATTAATTTCACGAGAACCGATCAGAGAAGGCGTTTTTGAAAAGACGTCTTCTCTGATTGGTTCTCGTGGAATTAATCACGGTTAAAATTTAACCTGCTGTTGTGCAACCAGCACACAGTCTTTTTGAGTAAATACATTTTATGATACGTTCGCAATCCTAGTTGAAAAATGAAGGAAGCCATTACATTATATTTTATTTTGCTCATATTCACTTGTAATCAACGCAATATTTTATGAGTTATTATTTCCTAATTAGTTCTCTTTCTATTGTCGAGAATTTATTGAGAAATAAAATACTGTAATTTTATTTCCTACAGTTACCTTGGAAAGTGGCCATTGCTGCACTGATTACAGAACGCAAAGAATCACTTTTCCGCTCTAGTACGGGAAAATTTTTTTCTGCACTCCAGATTTGCAACATGGCAACGCAAAATAGTTAGTAGGTTATATGGAGCACCAGTGCAGCAAAATCAAGATTAAGTTGGTAACAGTGACTGTTATTATAATAATATCAAGGACAAGGACACCGAGTTCGAGGACATCCACCCCCCACACAGTACACAGCCGCCCCGCCATTCAAGCACTACTACATTATTCTATTTTATTTATTAATAATAAAATTACACAGAAAAACATTCGATGCATTTCAGGCAATTTTACCCATAATTACCCACTTTTCATATTCAATGGTAACTGTAGGAAAAATTAAATGTGAAATACGTGCGCAAAGTTCCTCTGCTGCACTCAAGAAGCCATTCGGCCCTCGCCTACGGCTCGTGCGTAAACGTTTCTTTCGGTGCAGCAAACTGTCACTTTGCGCACTAGTTTCACAAATAACTATTTTAATACTGTAATTTTATTTTTTTATAACCCTAAAATCTTAAACAATATTTGAATTTGTGTTTCAGTTGAAGATAGTGCAGAACGTGATCGCTGATTTGGGTTCGCGGCTCATACAGAAGCGTGGCGAATCATCTCTAAACTCGCACAAAATTGAAGAATGCGAAAACGAAATTGACGAAATCAATAATCAAATTATGATTTTGAAATCTCAACATGATCTGCTCAAAAACGAGGTTCTGACACAGGCTGGTCGTGTCACTAAACTGGAGGAAATATACGAAGTGAGTTATAATTTTAAATGATCAAATTTTCTAAAAATAAAAGTGAATGCATGCAATAACCATAATAAAGAGCTATTATCTAGATTTTTTCTATAATGTTCCTATTTTCCTTTGGTCTGTTCTCTGTATTCAGTTCTTGAACGTTTTTAATTTCGATTCAGATTCAAAAAAAATATATTTCAATTTAAATGCTAAATGTCTAAACTCGTTGTTTTGGGTGAATTTTTCACTATTTATTCCTTATTTTCTCAAAATGCACATCATTAAAATGATTGAAGAGCAAAATAAGGTTATTTATTTATTCAATCATTCAGAATTATACAACTTACAGGAAAGTACCGCATGCTAAGGTTATGACTAGCTCTTTAGCTATTCCGCTCCCGAATTGAAATACGATTATAATTTTTTTCATGGATAACTCTCCTGTTTTGTCAGATTTGAAGAAACTTTCCATCTGGATTTACGTTTTCAATCTAATAATGATTTTTTTCCTCAGGTGTCGGAAAAAGATTTGAAGAAAATGGATTTTGAATACGAAAAACTGATCGATCGTCACCTGGCCCAGCAAATCCAAATGGAGAAGGCCAAAGAACTGGATCGTCTCAGGTCACTCGACATCAAGGCTCACCGACTGTCAAGTGACGCCACTTCCAAGCAATCTGCTGACATCAGCAAAGAACTACTGCGCCAGCTTGAAATCTACCATAGTTCAGTGAGTAATCTAGTTCTCTCTAGCTAGAAATCTTTCATAGTTCAGTGAGTATTCTAGTTCTCTCTAGCTAGAAATCTATCATAGTTCAGTGAGTATTCTAGTTCTCTCTAGCTAGAAATCTATCATAGTTCAGTGAGTATTCTAGTTCTCTCTAGCTAGAAAACTACCTTAGTTCAGTGAGTATTCTGGCTATTCCTGTGTGGTTGCTTTGATTAGACAGGAGACGTGTGCCTGCTACTTCCATTGGATGGATGAACACTTGAATCAGCTCCACTGAGATAAATCATGAAATAATTTATCAATTAAAAGTTCATATATTTATTTCCATGAGCTTCAAAAGTAGTTTATCATTAGTAATAATGATAATACCGTGTGACTTGGCCGGCGAAGTCTGGTGTTAGAGTTTTCAGGTCGCACCTGATCAATTTCAGGGCCGTTGTATGTCGTTGGTCATCAGCATGACCATCAACCCATCACCAGAGAGAAGTTGGTAATCTTCCCTTATCTCTGCCATTACCCACACACAAGCCTAGAACTTACATGGGAATCACTCTCTCAAATGAATTAGTTATCAGTTGAAAACAGATTTATCTGTGAACTAATGATGACAACAAAAATCAGGCTATGTGTTACAAAGTCTAATACTTTGGAAAATTATTTAAATTTAAGGTCAAGCATAAATTATATTTTGTGTTTCCTCTTAAGGTCAATATAATATACCGTATGATACTGTTCTCTTGTTGATCTGCTCTGATTGACACTTGAATAATAAATTTCACCTATAAATTGATGATTCATATTGATTGATAAAAAGTAAGGATCATTAAAATAGCAAATAGCCAAGAATAAAATCTATGCAAGAATCAACTGAATTATTTGCTTGGCTCTTCAATAACTACTATTGCTAGATTTTTGTATATTCTTATAAATACAAATACAATGCAATTTATGCAAGAGTTAACTTGGGCCTTGAGTTGATTTTTTCTTCAACAATTTACTCAACAATTTTATTTCATTATTGTTCACTATTACAGCATAAGGACCATCCAAGAATTAACTCAAATCATGTGTTTTTTCAGTTGATTATGTACTCCACCTTTTTTTAGTAATATAATGGAAAGAAAACAGTTCCTTCCCTTTTTATGCAAAACCTTATCAAAAAACAACACAAATACTTCTTGAAATCAGAAGTTATAATATTTCACTCCAACTTATCTGGTTTTTGTTGATTTTTTCAGCAATTCGAACTGAAATCGCTGATTGCAAAGATCTGTCACCTGGAAGGCGATCACAGTAGTGAGGAGAGAGAACTTCATAACAGGAGAATCAAAGAGTTGGAAAAAGAGCTGCTGGAACGCAAGGAGGCCTGCACTCTGGTTGAAGAACAAGTCAAACATGCTGAGGTCAGAAACCATTCATTCTACTTTTTAAATATTTTCTCAAATTTCTATTTAATTCAATAGTTAACTTAATTATTGCTAGAACTCTGTTGATATTGTGGAACTCCATGATGGATGAAAACAGTACAGTTGAAAATGTACTGTTTAATACAAGTACTGTGCAGTCCAGTACTCAAATAAAAAATTTGAATAACGATATTTAACAGTTCCATCAACTCTATAATTTTCATGCTCATCAGTTAAAGTAATCGTTTTAAATAAGTTAACTAATAAATTAACTACTAAAGCATTGCTGTCTTTAAACGCGGGTTGGGGAGGTGGCTGCTCAGCATTGGACATGAGACCAACGAACAATTAATTAGGTCACAATATTTAACGTCAATTATTGTTTCTCCTTTAGCTCATTCCTCATTCTGATATTCTGTGATATAGAATATGTTATTCGATGAGCAATATCTTGGAGCCTCAAAATTTTATTAATTCATTTTCCGCTAATACGGAAATGAATTCATCCCTCAAGATTTCAACTTGAGACGCTCATGGCTCTAAAAAAAATTTCTTATTAATTTGTTCTATTTTGTTAACTTGATTGTATCCAAATTGAAATACTTTCAAAAATTACACCAGTTGAAAGTTTCCAAAATCGAGGTATAAATGATAGTAAAAAAGGCAAATCGAGGTGCACTACCTTAAGGCAAACGCACACAGCAACAGACAGAAGTATTCAGATAGACTTTGAACAAAAAATTTCAAGTTGAAAAGATTCAGCATGAAAATCTCTACAATTAATGTCTTGTAACATTTTCACCTAAAATTAAAAAAAAGCTCGAAATTCGAGAAAATGTGATTATTCAATTGCAAACTGCAACTGTTGATTCTATTAAATCATTCACTAGAGATAGCAGACCTCGTATGTCTCCAGCGTATTGTCCTGTCACCACTGGCTCAGATCTTTGAATAGTAGACTTGAGATGCGTGTGAACACTACGTCAGGTGATAAATTTTCATAACGGCAAGGAAAGTTGTGTAAGTGCGCCACACCAGATTTTTAAAATTATTTAGTCACAACCATGTTTCGGCTATATGATGCCATTATCAAGTGATTGGAAAATAAAAAAATAAATACATTTATTTTCCAATCACTTGATAATGGCATCATATAGCAGAAACAT
Organism: Nilaparvata lugens; assembly: GCF_014356525.2. NCBI lineage: Eukaryota > Metazoa > Arthropoda > Insecta > Hemiptera > Delphacidae > Nilaparvata > Nilaparvata lugens. The sequence continues at coordinate 20,654,483 of NC_052516.1, forward strand.
GTTGTGATTAAACAATTTTAAAAAGGGTACTTGGATTTATATTTTTATTTATATGTATCCATGTTGTTCGCTCCTCAGCATTCTTTTTCTATCGCTCCAAGCCTCTCCATGTCTATTTTAAATGTTTAATTCAATTTCAATTCACCGATTTTCCTGTATGTATTATTTATTTATGGAATTCCTTCTACTGTAATAATTATTATTAATCTATTTATTCATTCATGGAATTTCCTGTATGTATTATTAATTGATTTATTCATTCATCGAATTTCCTGTATGTATTAATAATTTTTTAATTAATTGATGGAATTTTGTGCAGCAAGACTCGTCGAAACTAGCGCTGGAGCTGCAGAAAGGCGACGTGGAGCTGCAGAGTTTGTCGGACAAGAAGAACGAGCGCGTGCGGCTGGCCGAGGGATTGCAGAAGACGCTGAGTCAGCGCAGTCGAGCCAATCAGCAGCTGCAGGCTGAGCTGGTTCTGTTGCAGCTGAGGATGAGTCAGGCGGCCGGCATGCTCAAGCGAGAGGGAGGTGCTGTTTTCTCCCTCGAGAAACAGAGGATTGAGATCGAAACTGTAATTAATCAATAATTTCTCCATTTTATCGAGTTTATATAGGCCTTGTTTCTAGGACACTATGAAACCTAATAAGCAAACCATTGAATCTATCGGTTTAATGGTCCATTAAATTAAATAAGAGTGTCCTAGAAACTGGGCTTAATTCAGTTTGATTGCTTGTTTGTTCATTCAGTTGAATGTTTGTTAGTTGTTGTTGTGTTGATTGTTGATTGTTAGTTGATTGAGAGGGAGGATATTTTCTCACTCGTAAAACAGACAATTTAGATAGCAATAAATTTAATTGAATTGATGTTTGCTAGTTAACATGTTGCAGCTATAGGATAGAGTTGTATTCTCACTGGAGAAGCAGGTGATTCTGATTTTAATATTAATTATTCATGCCTCTTCGTATTTTAATAAAATTATTTGTTTGTTTACTTAAATTATTACTTAGTTTCCACTTTTTCAGTAATCTTTGTTAGTTTCTTTGTTGGATCTTATGTTAAAATTCAGTTATTTTATTTAATAAGTTGATGCTCGATGTTGGAGCTGTATTCTCACTGGAAAAGCAGAGTATTGAAATGAAACTGTAAATTATCCAATCATTTTCCCTTTCATCTAGTTATATTCAGATCACCATTTCTTTCATTTAGCTTCTTCATTGGTTGTTTTTGTAATTTTGTTTTTCTTTGTTGATTTGATCGCCGGTTAGATCTAATCTGCCAATTTCAAGTTTGAATTTAATTTTTCCAGGCAATGCAAGAAAAGAAAATCGCAATAAATGCCCAGAAAGATGTTCTCTACCAACAAAAGCGAGCCATACTCGAGGAAAAGTCTGATGTGAAGCATATTATCGATCATCTCACCAATCGTCTTGTACTTCTGCAAAAACGGTAATCACACGTTTATCGTAACATTTCCAATAATTGATCAATCTATTATTGATCTTTGATTTTAAAATTTAGCTACTTTCAATTCGATTAATATAACTCGTAACTAACATCAATCTACAATTCCATTCATTAATATATTTTCCACAATTAGGAAATATTGATCAGTATCTTATTGATTTGCCCAAAGGGAATGATAACTGTCTAATGCCGCTCCCACACTCTTGCCAAGAGCGTACAAATGATGACGAGCGCGAGAGTGTGGATGCCACCGCTCGCATTCCAATCCGTCAGTATAGATGTAAACAGCGAGTAGCTTGACTAGCGACATGACAAGCGACTTGGCAAGAGTGTGGAGATGGCAACACAGATTCGCCCAACTCATGTAGCTAAACCTTCAGTCTAGATAGTAAGAAAACAATAATAGTTTATTATTGAAAAAATACAAATTTATAAAAATTATTGATGCACAAGTCGCATCACATTTCAATCGAATCAAAACCAATTATTGACCGAACGAAGTGAGGTCCAAGATTCAAGTCTACGGTTCGGCATTTCTCTTAATTTTTAAATGTTTGAATGTTTATATGTTGCGCATTTACGGCGAAACGCGGTAATACAGTTTCATGAAATTTGACAGGTATGTTCCTTTTTAAATTGCGCGTCGACGTATATACAAGGTTTTTGGAAATTTTGCATTTCAAGGATAATATAAAAGGAAAAAGGAGCCTCCTTCATACGCCAATATTAGAGTAAAAATCATACTATAGAATTATTCATCATAAATCAGCTGACAAGTGATTACACAGATGTGTGGAGAAGCCAGTCTATTACTGTATTTGTATAAGGTCTATAGTTTCAATCAAAGACCTTAAAGAGGTATGCATCTTTAAGCTGGGGTTTACACACAGCCTACTATAGATATTATCTAAAGTAAGCCATGGTTTACACTAAAGTTATTAACATAATGTTAATAAATCAATCCTTATAGATTCTATTAGATTGAACGGAACTTGACAAACATACACATGATGAAATGTGTATGATAAGTTTTGTCCAATCTAATATAATCTATAAGGATCGAGTTATAAACATTTTGTTAATAACTTTGGTCTAATCGCAGCTTTAAGGTCTTTGGTTCCAATATTTTGTTTTGCAGTCATGGTATTATTATGCGTGCCCATTAGTATCAATATTCTCACCTTCCAAAAACCTAATTTAATAGGTGATTAAAAATAAACAAATGAACTAAATAATGTTGGAGAAATTATAACATGTTTGATTGTAAAAATTAATTTTCATCAGATAGAAAGATTATCACGGAACTGGATGAATTATATCATATGGAATACAAATTCAAACGTGAACTGAGTTTGTTAACATTTAAAACAAGTGACATCAGGTACTGGGTTAGCCAGTGAAACGGGAAGATTTGAAATGGTCTTGACAGTTGGAGTGTGAGTGGTGGGGGTAATAATGGCCGGCTCCGGTCTATCTGCGTGTCCAGCCATTTAGTTGAGATGGATCGTTGGACGGGTGAACATCGCGGCTACACGGTTAAAGCGTATTATACGAATGGTGAGAGTTTGGTGAAAACGCGACGTGATTTCCGACGCCATTTCAACATACCGCGCAACAGGCCTGTTCCTTCGGATAATGCAATTCGTTCGTGGATAAACAACCTTGAACAAACTGGATCAACGTCTAAAAAACTAAGTTGGAGTGCAAAAACCGTTCGAACCCCTCAAAACATCGCTGCTGTTCAGCATGCAGTGTTCAAAAGTCCACGCCGATCTGCCAAACAACATGCTCTACGCCTTGGAATAAGTAACACATCAGTGAGAAGGATTCTTCATAATGATTTACATTTTCACCCATTCAAAATACAGATTGTGCAATCTCTCAAACCAACTAACAATGAGAAACGATTACAATTTTGTGAGGAAATGGTCAGAAGACTTGAAGAAAATGTCAACCAAGTAAACAACTTGTGGATGAGCGATGAGGCGCATTTCCACCTCTCTGGTTTTGTTAATAAACAAAACTTCAGATACTGGTCGGAGGAAAACCCTGGCGCACTTCATCAAACGCATCTTCATGCTGAAAAGGTGACGGTTTGGTGCGCAATGTCGGCAAGAGGAATCATAGGCCCATTTTTCTTTGAGGATATCAATGGAAGCGCTGTGACTGTTAACTCTGTGCGTTATGTTGCAATGATCCAGAACTTTCTTACGCCACAACTCGCCCGTTTTCCAGTGAATGAATACACAATGTTCCAACAAGATGGGGCAACAAGCCACACTGCAAGAGTTGCCATGAATTCTGTGAATGCTTTGTTTCCAGGCCGCGTCATTTCCCAAAACGGGGATATCCCTTGGCTCCCTCGCTCTCCAGATTTGACAGCCTGCGATTTTTTTCTATGGGGTTACTTAAAAACAAGAGTTTTTCAGAACGATCCACCTAGAACTATCCCAGCCCTAAAACAACGAATTCGGGACGAAATCGAAGGAATAACAGTCAATATGCTGCAAAATGTCATGAGAAACTTCCAGGCCCGGCTGCAGCAGTGCATAGATTCCAATGGAGGACATTTGACAAATGTTATTTTCAAAAAATATTTTTTTACTTATTGTACAGTAAATGGCTACCTTTTTCCTTATTATTTATAACAAGTAAATAATGAAATTAATTTTCTTAAAGAATTAGTTACTTATTAAAATCTTCCCGTTTCACTGGCTAACCCTGTACTTGTGGATGAGAATACTGCGTGAGGTCTACTGTTCACAGAACTACTAGTAATGTTTCAGGTACGAAATAGCTTTGGATATGCTTGGAAAAACAGAGGATGGGGAACAGGCCAATATTACTCATTTCAAAATTAAGGTAAGAAAAACGTTATTTATTCAATGTAGATCAAAAATAATATAGTTGTAAATCATTAGGACAGTTGTAAAACATTATAGTTGGAGATGACCTTGAGGTTGTGAATGAAAGTCATACATAATTTCGCTCCTGGGTTTTGGAAGATTTTGTGTTATAAATAGTCACGGATAAGTACAAATTTTGTATTAATTTCATTATTAATTGTTTCTTGATCACGTTTTATCATTTTGTTTTAGATTTTAATTCTTAATTCTATTTTATAAGCCAAACATCGTTTAGAGGTTATTTTGAGGTTAGGTTTTCGAGATTTAAAAATAAACATAGATAGTTTACTTGACTAAAATTATAACCAAATTAAAATCCTATCATTTATAAATCAATTATTATTATTGCAAGTAATATAATTTCTTAGATAGGAAGATGAGCTCAAGTAAAACACCAAAGGTTAATAATAGAAATGTAAACATAGCGGGAGTACTTACGCGTTCCCAAAACCAAAATTCAAAAACGCCAAAACCAAAAACCCCAGTTCTTCAAACTACTTTAGCCGAAAAAGTTGCTCAACTACAAAGTAGCCACACTAATTTAAAAAAACAATTAGAAGTAACTCTAAAAACGTCTGAGGAAGAAAGGTTAGGGATGGTAGAAGAAATTAAATCTTTGGAACTGATTATAAAATTACAAGATGAAGACCATAAAAAAGAAATACTAAATCTAAAAAATCAATGTAGTCTAATGTCGGAGGAAATAAAGAAACTAAAATCTAAATTTGATAATACTAAATGTATGATAGAACCTCCGTCCAAATGCAAAAAAATAGAATCTAACCTAAATGATGGGAAATGCTCTGAAAATGGTCGAAATAAAACGTACAGTGAGGTTTTGAAGACAGCAACCAAAAATACAGCTGAGGGAAATAAAGATAGGAAAGGGAGAGTTCTGCTACTGACGTCCAGTCATGGACGTGATTGCAGTGATCTCCTTGATAAAAGATTGAAAAATAAATTTGATGTCCAATGTTTTTTCAAGCCAAGTGCATCAATTAATGCAGTTGTAGAGTCAGCTAGGGAACAAACTAAAGACTTTGATGAAAATGACTATCTAATTGTACTGGGTGGCTCAAATAATATAAATGAACCTAACTTGAATCATCTTCCTCAAGTAACAGAAAAAATCAAGGAAATTGTGCCACTCAGCAAAAAAACAAACTTAATAATAAGTACTATTCCTAATAGGTTTGATAGGCCAGAATTAAATGAAGCAATCAATTCGACAAACAAATCAATCCATAATACAATCAACAGCCTAAAAAATAAGAATTCTAAACAACTGGGGATTTGTTTTCTAAATGAAAGGCTGAAAAGACATAACTTCACTAATCATGGGTTGCATTTAAATCGATCTGGCAAAGTAATCTTTTGTAATAGATTGGCAGAGCTGATTGAAAGCCGTTTGCAATCCTCTGGTTTAAAAACAGTCAAAAAACAAATAACGATTTTTTAGTAAATTGGCTCAAAACAGGGAAAGGGAAATAGCTACAAATGCTAGAGATAGAGTAGCACAAGATGGTAAGGTTTTTAGTATTTATCATCAAAATATTCAGTATCTTCGCAACAAAATTGACAGATTAGAAGTATTTCTTAAACAGGAGGATCCTGACATTGTTATTTTCACAGAGCATGGCTTAAAAATAAAGGAAATAAATCAAGTTAGGATTCCAGGCTATTCACTGAGATCAGAATTTTGTAGAATAGCTCATAGAAGTGGTGGTGTATGTATATTCACTAGCAATGCTAAACATACCCAAACTTATGAACTGGATTCTGTTAAGAGATTTTCTGTTGAGATGGATTTAGAGGTGACGGGACTAAGGTTAAAAATTGATGATCGATTTGAGGTAGCAGTGTTAGGTATCTATAGGTCACCAAATGGAGACTGGCAAAAATTTTGTGAGCTACTCCATACACTTTTGGAAATTACAACCGCTCGTTTCACAAATGTTATAGTAGTAGGAGATTTCAATACCGATTTTGCCAGGCAGGATAAAATGACAGAGGATATTAGAGATATTATTAATATGAATAATTTAGAAATTAAGGTCCACGAATATACAAGAGTAACTCAAACTTCACAGACAATTATTGATAATATCCTCACAAATATAGAAGGTTGTAATGTCAGGTTAGGTAGCTCAGATCTATCAGATCATAACTATCAAATTTTAGATGTTAAGTTGCAGGGCCAGAATCCAAGCAGAAAAAAAACTTTTGTGAAAGAAATTCAGCAATATGAGCTAGGAAATATAAATTGTTTGAAGCAGGAACTCCTTCAAGAAAATTGGAGTAGTGTTTATAACAGTTGTAACCTAAATTGCAAATATAAGCAATTCATTGATACTCTAAGATTTCACATTAGTGTATGCTGTCCAATAAAAAAAGTCAAAGTAAAAAGTAAATTAAACAAAGTAGATGAATGGATAACTGAAGATATTCTTACTCAAAGAAATATTGTTAGGGAAGCTTATGAGGAATTTAAATTAGTGAGGGATGTTCTGAGTGAAGTCAAATACAAATGTCTAAAGAAAAACTATGCAAAAGAAGTGAGGAAAGCTAAGTGTAAGAAAACAGCTGAAATATTAACAACTAGTACCAATTTTAACTCTGCTGTTTGGGAGGTAATTAATAGAAATAGGAGAGCAGCTCAAAAAGATACAGTTACTAATGTCCCTAGGATAATCGATGAACATGGAAATTATATGGATGATAGTATAGACATTTGTAACTTTTTCAATAAGTATTATCAACAGGTTGCATATAATCTCCAAAAGTCACTGAACACTAATACTTATAATACAACTACATTAAATGCTGAGCCAATTGAAAAGGTATTTAAATTTCATCCATTATCAAGAGATGAGTTGTCAAGAATAATAAAAAATTTGAATAACAAAAAAACAGTAGGATTGGATGGGGTCTCAAGCAAAATTTTAAAAGAATGTGAAAATGAATTACTGGACCCTTTATTGCATCTCCTTAATACTTCACTAGAGCAGGGTATTTTCCCTGATGATCTGAAACAAGGAAAAATTTTGCCAATTTTCAAGAGCGGTGATTCTGAAAGAGTTGAAAATTATAGACCCATTAGTATTCTAAATGTAATAAGTAAAATTTTTGAAAGAGTAGTTTTAAATAGGCTATTGATGCACCTGGAAGAAATTAATTTCATATGTGATGAACAGCATGGGTTCCAGAAAGGGAAATCTACTAAGACTGCAATAGTATCCCTTGTTGAAAGACTAATAGATATAATAGATTCAGGTGAGAAGGCAGCCGCAATATTTCTTGATTTATCCAAAGCTTTTGATTGTGTGAACCATAGAATATTATTGGAAATACTAAAAACTGTAGGTGTGAATGGTATAGAACTAAAATGGTTTGAATCATATCTCATAGGTAGAAACCAGTGTGTTGAGCTTACCAAGGTGGATGGGAATGAAATAGTAAAAATTAAATCTCAAAAACTGGAGGTCCAGGCTGGAGTACATCAAGGCTCAATACTGGGTCCCTTACTGTTTCTGTTGTATGTGAACCAATTACCAAAAGAGTTAAAAGATCACAGAGCTCTGTTGTTTGCTGATGACACATCGCTTATCTTTAACAATTATTTATTAGATAGTCTAGAAATAAATGCTTTTACTGGAGTACAGTCAATTGTCCAATTCTTGAAGCAAAGGCAATTAACAATAAATAGTAAGAAATGTCAATTCCTACAATTCAAAAGTAAATATAATTCAGTAGAGGATAGAGAAATAAATGTGTTTGTAGAGGAAAATGAATTAGACCAAGAAGAGAAAGTAGCATTCTTGGGAATTTTATTGGACAGGAAATTAACATGGCATCCTTACATTGAGAGGATATGTAATAAGATATCATCTGGGGTATTTGTCCTGCGGCAGCTTGCTAGGCTGAATGATAAAAAACTACTGTTATTTGCTTACCATGGACTTATACTATCTCATATTAGGTATGCTATTTTAGTATGGGGTAATTCATCTCAACAAAATATGGACAGGGTGTTTAAGATTCAAAAGAAGGCACTCAGATGTATAGAGAAAGTGAATAGGTTAGACTCTTGTAGGCCTTTATTTAAAAAGCTTGGTCTATTAACTGTGCCATCTTTGTATGTATATGAAGTTGTAATGCATGTGAAAACGAGTGGTGTGATCCAGAATTCAGATGTTCATGAGTATAATACGCGAAACAGAGCAGATTATCATATAATGGGTCACAATAGTAGGTTATTTGAACAAAAACCAGATTATATTGGTAGGAAATTTTATAACAAGCTACCTCAAATCTTGAAAAGTAATGATGATTTGAAGATTTTCAAAAAACAAATCAAAAAATATTTAGTTGATAGAGCTTTTTATAGTGTACAAGAATTCCTTTCAAACCTAAACTAGGTTGAACTACTTAGTGTTAGAATTATTATGTAATAACATGACTTGTCTTATACTCCATGACTGGAGTCTTTAGGACGTAATCTTAAAAAGAAAAAAAAAATTCTTTATAAGCTCTGGTTATTCTAGAAATAAATATCAATGCAATACGATGTTTTTCATGCCTTATGTTAAATGTGATGTAATACAACACAGTTCATTGAAACACAATTGAATCTATCAAGTACCCTTTTATTTCATCACACCACGACTATAATTTCATCTGGACTATTCATCAGACCAGCTATTCAATGAGTTCGACGTGATGGATCCAAGACAGCTTTACTCCAAGGAGATACTATGCAGATTACACAAGAACCCAACAACATTTCAAACCAGAAACCACAACCACAACACCACATACAGGAATCTTCTCATCACCAGTGTTGCAAGGAAGGCACTATACCAGAGACATTTCAATCATTTAGCACCAAAATTATATAATCTACTTCCTGCAAACTTGAAACAGATTAATCATCCTAGAAAGTTCAAAACAATACTACACAATCGGTTAATGAGCAAAGGAAGACAGCACATAGAAAACATTATTTCAAACAACAACTAACCACCTAATGACTTACTAAACACTAATTACTATAATAATACGCACAAAAAAAACAAACAAAACCTACTCTAGAAGATGGTACGGCATAGTGGAATAGGTCAATTTCCACACAGAAAAAACTAAACAAGTAGAGGACACATTATAAGAATTTTTGTAACTAACTATTGTATGTAATTGTAATTTATCTAATATTTTGTGTAATTGATGTCTTAGTTTTAGTTATTTTGGAAAATAAACATTTATTTATTTATTTAACTCTTCAAGAGCCATTTTCAAGTTGAACCATTTTACACAAAGTGACTTTTGAAGACTTGAAATATTATAATCGTGTTGTGATAAAATAAAAGGGTACTTGATATTATATTCCGTTGAGTTTCAATACATTCAGAAGCTCTAGAAATAAAGAGTATGTACAACTGTAAGTTGAAAATATATTTAGCTAGAAACTTGATACCATTAATTAAACATTCAAAGTATATTTCCACCTCGGAAAATGCATGAGTCATTATTTTTATTTAAAATGAATCTGGCATTTTTTTATGAAATTGTCATTTCAAGTATTCTGGTGCTATTTATTCCAGTTGAAGATATGCTATAACTATCATCTGTGTTGATCTAGCTAGCTCAAGAAAGAACAGAACTACAAGAAAAGGGAGATGTACTGGATGCTAAGATTGGATCAACGGAAAAGGAGATTCTGGCTATGGAGAACACACTCAAGTTAATGAATTCAACTAACTACTCTTATAAGCAAAACCTGGACTCCATCGATGCTAATAGTAAGTTGGGAAAAGTAGTTGCTAATTATAGCTACAATACAATAGAATGTTTTAGCAATCTTATGATAAATTCTAAAAAAAAACGCTTACACTCTCCTGTCATGAAATGTTTTCTTACTTGCTGTTATTAGTTCAGTTGTATATTTTTTCGCTAAGGATGATGCCCATAAAACCATTAGCATGAGCTCATAAACACTGATTGTATTGTATTGTCAATAATGTTACTTTTTACAATACAGTTTTCCACAGTAAGTTCCACAATATCAATATGTATTCAACAAATTCTATCAAGTTACATTAATTTCTGTTTGAACTTCAATATTCTTCGATATTCTAACAATATTCTATCGAGTGACCTGGCTGGCTCAGGTCTGGTGTCAGAGTTTTCAAGTCGTAACTGTTCAATTTCAGGGCCTCTGACATGACCTAACGACTGCTGCTCAGGCAATATCATAACGATATTTGAACGGTTATAATTCAGGTTTGTAAAATTGACGGATGTGCTTTTCTCTATTTCTAGGTCCTGAAATGGCTGATAAACAGAAGTTGGAGAACGAATTCTATACGATAAACAGCGAATTGAGAAAAAAGAAACAGACTTTGGATAATGTAAACTCTACGATTAAGGTGGGTACTGTATTTGATACTTATTAAATCTCAATATAATAATTTATTCTTATGAAATTCTAAGTAGCATTATTATCAAACTGTTTCGGGGTCGATAGATTTTCAAGAGCTGCAGTAGGCTTTTACTGACAATATAGCGGAACTAGGAGTTCAGATACTTTTCTAGCTACGTGTCTGTAGTCATGATGGTAATTCTATAGGTTAACATAACCTATTTTAATTATGTTGACATTAAAATGTAAATAAGATAAAGTGAACTCACTTTTCAATATTATTCCCACAAATGTAATACGTTATTCAATTCAATTCAATTTATTTCACCAAAACACAAAAACTTTACAAAGATGTGACAATCAGAAAAAAAACAATAATTATTATTCTAAATATCTATATCATCTATCTGTAAAATACGGCTGGAGGTGAAGAACTACTGGCATAAGTGAAACACTTGTTCGCCAGTAGGAGTAGAGACACCGTAACTGTTTCTAAATCTTAAGCTAATAATTTAAAATGGAATATTTTTATTCAAACAATGGTAAGTATATTTAAAATAAATGCTATTAATTGTGAATTAATCCAGACAATAATGAATAGTTTTAAAAGCTGAAAAAATTTTTGAACTCATAAAATATTAAGATGGAAATAATAGTTGTGAAGTATCCAGTTTTTAATATTTATTGGTACAAACTTAATAGGTACACCGATGAGCTCGTTCGGGATGCAGTTTACAATCTTTGGAGCGATGTATACCAGCTGCTTACGAATAACCGTTAAATTCGAATCATAAGTAACATATCTATGTAGATTGTATCTTGTTCTATGAGTTACATTGATTCTTGAAAATGAGCTTCTATGTTTATTGAAATATTTAAATATGCTAAGCACATAGAATTGACGGATTGACATGACTCTCAATTCACTGAATGCAATTTTTGAGGGGAACAATATGGGTTTATTTAATATGGTTTTCATGATCATTTTCTGTATAATGAATAGTGGTAACAAAAGAGTGTCATAAGTACCACCCCAAACCGCCAAGCCATAATTTAATAGAGATTGTATTCGTTCATTTAATAATACAATTATAGTTATGCACCCACCTCTATCAAAATTCGGAAATGGAACAGTTTTGGGAGAGGCCTGTTGGTCCTTTTCTGATAATATACAGGGTGTTTACGAACTCCCTACCATACTCTAGGGTATTGTTCCTGGGTAAAAAACATATCTAAATATCATATTAAAATTGTCCGGAAGTCTTCAGTTACTCACACAGTGGCCTTTTGCTTTTTTCACTTATTTTTTTTTCTAAATAATAGTTAAACATACGAAATTGGTACCAGATTTTTTAAGATTGTACCAATACTAACTGAGATATGCTTTAGTTAATATCTCAGTTAATATTGGTTCAATCTTAAAAAATCTGGTACTAATCGATGGGCAATTGAATTTACTAAAAAAAGTTATTATTGTAGAGTTTTTGTATGATATTTAGATATGTTTTTTACCCAGGAACAATGCCCTAAAGTATCGGTAAGGAGTTCGTTAACACCCTGTATATTATTTTTGTACCGGCATCATGGAATGCATTAATAAATAAATATTTATACACAATTCATTAAAATTATTGTGGTAGGACCAAGTGTGTAATCACATTGGATGCGTGTATGTGCAAGTGCACGCTTGGTTATGCATGACCAAGCAAGATGAGAAACAAAATGTGGAAAGAGCAATAGCAACACTCACACTGAACGCGTGCACTTGCTGGTTGCGATCAGTGTGAGCAGCTATATGCAATTCAAAACGTGTTTCAATGGCACTTTCCAAATTTTGCTTTTCAACTCATGCATGATTCGATTCGCACTTGATTTCAATGTGATCACACCCCAACAGGTACCTCCTCAAACTGTTCCTCTCTCAAATCAAATCAAATGTATTGCCAAATTCATATAAAAAATTCACAAATACATGGAAATCAAAATTCAGTTTCATACATTAGAAATTTACTAACAAAATTAAAAAAGCTTCCATTGAAACTAAATAGTAATCTAATATATAATATTAGCGTTGCCAGCAAAACAAAGTTTGTGTGCTAGCAATGAGCATTCAGTAAGCACTCCAATTAGAGAAAAATAGAAGAAAAGTAACTGTATGAAACAAAAAAAATAGCAAAAACTTCAACAAAAAATTAGCATACACTTTCAAAAAAGAAAAAAAAACACGATAGTGGAGTAGTTCATAGCATAAACACGAACGTAAACAAAATATAACTCGTTAAACAAATATTCATTTTGATATAATATATTTAAAAAAATTGAAATACAGTACAGGATAGCATTATATAAATTGAATTCAGTCTGAGAGACAACTACTTTCAGGTAGTAAAGGGGGAAATTTTGATAATTGTACTCTCGAATTTTGATTGTTATACTATTAATTGTATTTGTTGGATTGTCAGCAACTGGAGATGCAGCTGGGGGAGGCAGAGGAGGCGGACGAAGGGGTGCAGAGCGAGTGGAGAGGGAAGGACAGGGAGGTGCGCGATCTGGACAGGGAGTTGGGGGAGCAGACCGCCAAACTGCAGCGCGCTGAGAAGCAGCTGAAGAGGGTGGTCAGGCAGGTCCAACTCATCAGCCAACCCAAAGTGCCTGTCGTTATCGCTGAGGTACCTACAAGTACATTTCCATTATATTATTTTTATATAATTATTATATCACGTAGATATAATTATATATACTGTTATTTATTTATCACATTCTGTACAAATACTTAACATGAGGAAAGGCACAACAGGCTCACGCCAAAAGTGTCCCATTTCCAATTTATACTATACTGTCCAAATCAAAATGTTGGTTATGTCACTTTCACTTTTCAAAATACAATTTACGCTCTTCAATACTCAGATAAACGAGCAAATTTTGAATCAAATAGATACTATTAGAGTCTAAAATCAAAAAGTCTTGAACAGTAACTTAATAATTATTGAAAAAGTCTAAATTTTGAATGAAACTAAAAAATTTTTGAGCTAAAAACTTCACACTACAGCTGTTTTGAGCTAATCTACTTTGACTCAAGCCTGGTTTTCATTAGTAGAGTTAGTGGTAGAGTTCCCTGAGCAAGTACTAACTATCTTGTGAACTCTTCCAATGAAAACGTTCATGGTAGAGTACTAGTTTTTAGTAGAGTAGAGTGGGATGGCACCGTGGGATAGTACTCTACCACTTGCCTCCCCCACTACCGCTTCTCACTCTACTCTACCACTACTATGCTAATGAAAAAAGTCTCGAGCTAGTAGTAGAGTACTAATTGCCGTGACAACACACTTTACCTAGTATTCTCAGTTGTATTGAAAACAGACTCAACCAAGTATGTAGAGTAGAGTTAGCTCGGTAGAGTTAACTCTATAGAGAGTTAGGTTAGGGTCAACTAACCAATGGGTTAACTCTATAGAGAGTTAACTCTCTATAAAGGTGCGTACAGACTTACGCTCTGCTCCGCAATCGAACGTCACTCGAGCAGATTGATAGATGATCACAGGTCGATCAAGAGCGGAACGCGAACAGAGCGTGTAACACAGCTCGAGCTTGGCAAGTTCCTAGGGCGAACCAACCAATAGTTGCGCATGCGCGGTTAGCGTTTATTTTAGATAAGTTACGATCTCTGTGTAAGCATATAAAATTATCAAATTTAATAATTATTTATTGAAATAATCATCAAAATAAAATAATTTAAAATTATAAAAACATTTTTAATAACAGGTACCAGTATATTAGAATTTAGAAGAAAGAAGGCAAACTCCCAACCACGCCTTTCACCTTTCAAAACATTGACAGATAGAACCTTTTTTGTAATAAAACATTAACATAAATGCAACAAATATAATAATTATCATCAATTTATTATATAAACAAAATTAATAAACATAATGTACTATTAGGCTACCCAGCAATCCCCTGGTCAGAATATTTTATTTGGTTTTGTCACCCGATCAGCTGCATTGAACGTTTCACATTTGTGAGGCTAGGTTGTAGCGAAGTCAACAATACGACAAGCGCGCGATCATCCTTAGAACATATTTCGAACCTCTAGCAAACCATTGCGTAACATCTCGCGTAACGTTCATGATCGGAGCGTATGCGGAGCGTGTTGGAGGCGCTTATATCTGTACGCACCTTGAGAGAGAAAACTTCTCTCTATTATAGAGAGATTTTTAACATTTATTTCAGAGTACTTTAATCACTATTGGACAAAACTAAACAGTTGGTCGATGTCATTGATTAATCTGAACACTCAAACGAAAAAAATTAATTAATTTATTTTATTTCTTACGATAACAATTCAAGAGTTGAATGTCTTTTGCAGAGAGACATAGAGACGAGAGAAATGCAAGATATCAACAATGCTGCCCTACAGCAATTGTCCGATCTCTGTATTCGGTACATTGAGACTGTACCTGTGGTTAATAGGTGAGTCAACTAGGATGTCACCTCTATTTTTCAATTTATGTTGTACTTTTAATTCAACAACACTATATCCACACACTACAGATAAATTGATTATTTGATTATTGTCTCTGACATTATAGAGTCGAAATATTTTATTTGAAATGGGTTCAAAGAGCGCAACTTAATGAACGGGTAACTCAGGATGAATGAATATCACAATAGATTATCAGTTTTTAGATTTGAGAATAATTATCTTCCTTTTACTAGCAATGTGGACCAATTTGTACACTATTAACAGTATGCACCATCTCGGTTTGAAAGTAGTTAGATAATATGTGGGTTTGAACTCTGAATGAAACACAATATTATATTTAATGCGATCTTCATGTAATCCCAGATTAGTTTTAGCCATAGTCCTGTGAGTGTTAACCTGGCAAAATGGATTTTGAATAATGAAAACATCTTTCAGAGCCTGGCCTTACAGAGTGCGATCAGCGATCCTAATGGTTTCTATATCTGTATTTTGGATCGTTCTCCAAGATATAGTTATAGAAAACTATAAGATTGGAGATAGCTCTCTGTGTGGCCGGGCCCTTACAGCTAGAACCCCGATAAAAAACTTGAAAAGTTCTCAGTCTTCTTTAGTATACTAGTATTCAATTGACATTCTCACTGAATGATATTCTGTTTTCTCATTCTCATTAATTATTACAAATCACAAGTTTACATGACAGTTCTAGTAACACAATTTTATAGTAAATTTTATAGACGAAACCATGGTCCTGTACCAAATAAAACTGTTGAATTTGACAATATATGTGTGTTTTTATTTAAATTTTATAGTGTTTTAAAGATGGAGTAAGAAGAAAGTGAAGACTTAGCTGGGTTTACACCAAAGTTATTAACAAAATGTTAACTACTTAATCCTTATAGATTCTATTATATTGAACGGAACTTGACAAACACATATGTTCATCATATGTATGATAAGTTATGTTCAATCTAATAGAATCTATAAGGATTAAGTTATTAACATTTTGTTAATAACTTTGGTGTAAACCCAGTTTACGGTATTTTGAAACAAATTGTGGAATAATATCAATCCAGGTGGAAATTGAAGAATAACGTGTATCTGAAATAGATTTTCCTCTCTTGTAATGTTGTATGTGGAGATCGATTGTATTAATCACGAATAATTGTATACCTTCAATTGATCGAATTGTGTTACAATATTTTTACAGATACTTGACTGAGAAAGATCTCGCCTTACCAGTGGTTAGATCATCCATGACTGCGAGCATATCTTCATTAACTATATCCAGAAGGTAGAGTTCATTATATTTATTCATTAGTAACTATTTTGAAATTTGTCTTACATTGTAAAGTAGCCTATTAGGTGTGTACTTTATGTAAACAAGTACAGTCCCTTTAATTTTATTGCCTTTATTTGCATAACAATATTAGCTGTTGTATTGATGAATGTGATATTTTCGACCTCAAAATTTATGTATTTCTATAGAATTATTTTGTGAATTGTTTGCTTTATGTTTTTACGGAAGTTTTATTATTAATCTATCTAAATTTAAATTTTTTGGTTTTATTGTGATTTGTATATTCAGATTGATGATTTAGTGTATGAATTGATATGGACATAACCTACATTGTATTTGGACAATTTAAGACAAAATTAGGAAATTGAAGAAGTTTTGGACAATAGCCTGTTTTTTCTTTTCCGACTACTGTATTGTTTACTCTATCCAATAAATAAATAAATAACTGCTTGATATTTAACTCTAATACATTGACTACAATATAATAACTTGCAATTAAGGTGAAATAAGAGCGATATTTTCAGTTCCACATAATTTATTTGAGCCAAACTAAAGTTTCAATGAGCTTGAAGCATCATTGTCATTCAGCGCATTATAATAATAATAATAATAATTTCTCTGGATGTTGGACGACACATCCAGAGGAGTTTATTCATAAATTCATACATTACATATTTTTTTCATATATTTTCAATAATATAACAATATTCAGTGTTTACAAAAATGATACCTCACTATATAATATATGTGTCGAGGTTATCATCAAATTAATACTAATTTATGCTACAACAGATAATACAAAAATTCCAAAAATCTAAAACTATATCTATTACCCTAAGCATCACCTAGTACAAAGATACTAAACCGAGGTACTATTTTCTACATATAAATTACCTTATTTAAAAAGAATACTGCTTAAATCTAAATCCTACTTACTATTAGTTCCTCACTACTTTGTATCCCAATACTGAATAACCAATGTCTAATTTTTCTTTTGAACCTATTGAAATTTTCCTCTCCTTTGATTTCTAATGGTATTCTATTAGATATTGTAGGCCCTAAATATCCTAGTGATCTTTGCCCAAACGCTGTATTCATTCTTGGTACTTCTTGATTGTAACGTTCTCTTATTCTAGTATTATGGCTATGATTTATGATATGGTTCCTATTTTGATGTTTTTTCATATACCCCAATAACAACAATATATACAATTGCCTAACGCTGAGTACTCTATTTTCTATAAATAATTCTACAGTTGAAAACTGGATTTCCCTGTTTCCCATTATTTTCAAAATGCGTTTTTGAGTTTTAAATAATGGATCTATAAAACTGAAGTTAGCTGCACCCCAAACTAACAGACCGTACCTTAAAAGAGATTCAACTAATGTTAAGTATACAGTTTTTAACATTTCTTTGTCTATGATACGCCTTAATTGATAGAATTTGTATATAAGCTTCCTTATTTTGGCAGTTGTATATGTTATGTGTTTGTTCCATTTCAATGAATCATCTACTATTATTCCTAAATACTTTATATTGTCAGAGCGTTCTATTAGTGGGCAATTACAATTATTGTTACAATTTCTATCACAATTATGGAGCTTCATTGTTGTCATGTGTGGTTTTGTGCTATTTGTTAAAGAAAAAGCTAAAAATTTTGTTTTTTCTGAATTCAATGACAATAAGTTATTTCTTAACCAACTAGTGATTTTTGTGAGTTCTATCTCTGCTGTTTGGAACACTTCTTCCCAGTTTTTTCCTTGAAAAAGGAGTGCTGTATCGTCAGCAAAGGCTATAACTCTACCTTGAATTTGAATGGAGCACAACTCATTTGCAAAGATCGAATACAAAATTGGTCCTAAAACTGTTCCTTGAGGTATTCCAAACTTCATGGAACCCTCTGCACTCATATGGTTCTCAACCTAATTAAAACTTTGGTTTGTCTCAAATCAATTATATGGAACTGACAATATCGCTTTTATTTCTCCTTAATAAGGAGAAATTCCACAATATCTTTGTTCATAGTGTGAATTTCAAGAACTTTCATGTGATACTTCGCTTTACTTGACTTCTACCCGAGATTCTCATCCACTAATTCAGACGAATTATGACGTAGTACAGAGTGTTCGGAATGTCACTGTGCACCAAGTGATTCGTTTCCATAATAATTCGAGGGCACAATATCGTCCAAAACGATAATAATCGCGAAGTCAACATTCTAAATACGGGGGTAGATCGAAATGTTTCTGATCTAAGAATAAAAATAAGAATTTTTATTAGCCATTAAACATCATACAAACATGCAATAGGCTTTATCAAGATAAAAACAATACATTTAAAAACCATTAAGATGACAACACTCGTTAACAATATCAGGAGTCATATTTTGATGGCTACTCGCTAAAATTCCAGGCATTCAGACGCTAGTATCTATGTTGGAGTGGTTTGAGTAAGTCGATGACGGATGTCATTTGTCGCGTCTGCTAACATCAGACCAAAACTTGATCAATTCCAACTCTGATGATACAGTTTGAACGTAAATAATCTGAGTACTGGCGCCAAGTTATTACTTCAGATGATATTTGGATGCTATACTGACCATTCAGAACTGAAAAAATCAGTGGAATTCTATGTGGTTGAAATATAAACAAGTGTTTGTGTGATGTTAGCAGACGCTACAATCAAAATCCGCTATTGACTTACTAAAAAGACTGTAACATAAATACTACGCGTCCAAAATGGGTGAGATTTTTGTGAGTACTATTGAAATTTTACCAAAATATAATCCAGATCTTGTTAAAAAGGTTTGTCATCTCCATGGTTAGGTCGGAGATTATTCAATCTGCTCTTTTCAAATGCCATTAAATTTCAATTTTCAATTTAAAACCCTTTTGCAAAAATAATGACAACCATTCAAATTCAAATTTATTTATCCTTAATGATAGTTACAAAGTTTGAACTTAAAGTATAAAATACATAACATAATAGTTAGATTTCAAGACTTTTTCAAATGCCATTAATTTCCAATCTTCAATTTAAAACCCTTTTGCAAAAATAAAGACAACCATTCAAATGCAAATTTATTTATCCTTAATTATAGTTACAAAGTTTGAACTTAAAGTATAAAATACATAACATAATAGTTCGATTTCAAGACTTTTTCAAATGCCATTAAATTTCAATTTTCAATTTAAAACCCTTTTGCAAAAATAATGACAACCATTCAAATTCAAATTTATTTATCCTTAATGATAGTTACAAAGTTTGAACTTAAAGTAAAAAATACATAACATAATAGTTAGATATACATTAGATAGTATAATCAGTAATTATATAATATATAAGGAGGGTCCCTACAAGGTTAAGAAAAACTGAGGGCAGAGGCCGAGTGTTGAAATGTTTTTTAAATTAATAGGAAATATTAAATATTCTTAGATCAAAGATAACTACAAGATTTTCACAGTATAACTATGTAAAACTTTAATATTCATTATAATAATGTGGTAGTAAGAAAGTAGACAATTATGAAGATATGCAGAAGAAGAAGACTTATAATAAAAACATAAAGATATAGCAAATGGGAATAGTAAAAGCCAAGATGTAGAGTTCAGTTGATAAGAGATATGACAGAGTTTAGATCAGTGCGGATCCAATTTCCTCTGACTAGAGAAGCCATAATATTAGGACAATTCAAATGCTTTAATTTCATTGAAAAGTCAAGATTTCTCCAATACCTGCTCATTGTACTTGATTTTTCAAAGCAAACAATACTCTTTGTAAATCTAATTTGATGATATTACAGTGGTTCAGATGCAGCTAGCACATCCAGATCGAAGATGACATCTTTCGGAAGTGAAATGAGTCTAACACCTTCTGTCATCAACTTGGATCCGTTCGGTAAATCGGATACTCAAACTGGTAATTGTGCTTTTTCTAAAATAGTGAATAGAGTAAAAAATAGCTTCTTTCAAAGCCGCTCTAACGAGCTTTCTAATTACTAACGTTAACTCCAATTTTGTCAATAAATAAAGGTACACACTAGAAAATGAAAAATCTAGTTTATTTTCGAAATCATTGTGTAACTGTTTTTCCAAATTATCCATATATCATTGCCTAACTCTGTAGAAATCAACATTCTTTATAGAACCCTTGAGACTGTTGCAACTGCATGTCGGTGTTGAATTGACAATAGTTATTTGTGCAACTAGTGCGCAAAGTGACAGTTTGCTGCACCGAAAGAAACGTTTACGCCCGAGCGCTAGGCGAGGGCGGAATGGTTTCTTGAGTGCAGCAGAGGAACTTTGAGCACGTATTTCACATTAAATTTTTCCTACAGTTACCATTGAATATGAAAAGTGGGTAATTATGGGTGAAATTGCCTGAAATCCATCATGTGTTTGTGTGTGTGATGCTGTTATTAATAAATAAAATAGAATAATGTAGTAGTAGTGTTTGAATGGCGGTGCGGCTGTGTGCTGAATGTGGTGGCTGTCCTCGGTGTCCATGTCCTTGTCCATCGTTATTATTATAATAACAGTCACTGTTACCAACTTCAGTTTGATTTTGCTGCACTGGTGCTCCATATAACCTACTAACTATTTTGCGTTGCCATGTTGCAAATCTGGAGTGCAGAAAAAATTTTTCCCGCACTAGAGCGGAAAAGTGATTCTTTGCGTTCTGTAATCAGTGCAGCAATGGTCACTTTTCAAGGTAACTGTAGGAAATAGTTATTTCCCGCACTATAGCGAAAAAGTGATTCTTTGCGTTCTGTAATCAGTGCAGCAATGGCCACTTTTCAAGGTAACTGTAGGAAAAATTATGTGTTGAATTTCGTTAAGTTTCAGCTTGTTCTATGTTCAGTCTGAACTGAGCGAGGTAAATCTTAATCCAGGTTCAGCACAATGCTAAAACTGTTTTACTGGTTCTTGTCAATTTAAATAATTCTGCCAATGTGCGAGCACACCTAAAAGAATCAATGCTATTCTTTCTAATTCCAACAGAGCTTTTATAGATTGAAAAGCAGGGATTCAAATAATCGGTTTATGCATATTGACTAATACTAGGTTTTTGACTTGAGTTGACTGAGCAATATTGACTTTTTGCTATTGATTTTAGAATTATTTATTGGAACACGGTTTCTTTAAACAATAAACAATGGTCCTGTGAATAAAATTAGAAAATATAATAAAATAGCTGTATATAATAAATATAATGAAATAAATTATATAATAATAAATATAAAGTAATTAATACATTTTAAATGTATTTGTACCTATGTATTTGTACTATTACTTTCCTTGCCCTATTACCATAGGTAAGGAAAGTATTGCTTTCCAAAAAAAATTAAGGTAGCCTACCCCAATTTCTATATTTCTATACGTTTCAAGGTCCCCTGAGTCCAAAAAAGTGATTTTTGGGTATTGGTGTGTGTGTGTGTGTGTGTGTGTGTGTGTGTGTGTGTGTGTGTGTGTGTGTGTGTGTGTGTGTGTGTGTGTGTGTATGAGATGAGTGTATGTGCGCCTGTGTACACGATATCTCATCTCCCAATTAACGAAATGACTTGAAATTTGGAACTTAAGGATCCGACACGAACAATATCGATCAAATGAAATTCAATATGGCGGCTAAAATGGCGAAAATGTTGTCAAAAACAGGGGTTTTCGCAATTTTCTCGAAAACGGCTCCAACGATTTTGATCAAATTTATACTTAAAGCAGTCATTGATAATCTCTATCATCTGCAACAAGTCCCATATCTGTAAAAATTTCAGGAGCTCCGTCCCATCTATGCAACGTTTGATTTTAGATTCCCAATTATCAGGCTTCAGATACAATTTAAACAAAAAGGTCAAGTGGAAAAGATTGAGTATAAAGAACTCTACAATCAATGTTCAGTAACATTTTCACCTTAAGTAGGAAAAAGCTCCAAATTCGAGAAAATGAGATTATTCAATTGCAACTTTTGGCAACTGTTGATTCTATTAAATCATTCACTATAAAGAGATAGCAGACTTCGTGTGTCTCCAGCGTTATTGTCCTGTCACCAGCTGGTTCAGATCTTTGAATAGTAGGCTTAAGATGCGCGTGAACACTAGCGTCAGGTGATAAATTTTCATAACGGCAAGGAAAGTTGTGTGAGTGCGCCACACCAGATTTTTTTAAATTCATTTTGTACTTAGTTTCAATTAATAACTTATTCTATATTGTGGTTTTAATACTAAGAATTGTGTTTTCATACATGTTGTTGTCTTCTGGTATTCTGTTTCTTGTTTTGTCTTTTATTTTCACAATTTGTATTATTCATCAATCCATTTTTTACGTGTTTCAGCAGGACGTAAAAGCAGTCAGACAAAAAAGAGTGTTTTGAAACAGAGGCCTTCAAAATGAAATAGATTTTTAATATCAGGTACTCAAAAAATCAATTTTTGGAGACTGATCATCCTTATTCACCGACCTTCCCTCATTCATCATCATCATCACTTTGATTCCATCCTAATCCAGAAACAATCATGGCTGGAAAATGGTGGAATCGTTCCTGGTCATTTATTTAAATTTTGAATGTTTTATACTGGAAAGATTAAAATAAATAATAAAGAGAAGTTCATTATTTGTATGTTTTCACCAAAACTAAAAGTCAATTATATCAGTTCATATAATTATATTATATTAGTCAGTTATAGAACCTCTAGGACCCTGTTGCATGATAAAATACAATCTAATAGTATAATACTTCCCTATTCTAATAATCAGCTACAATAATCAATAATTACATTCTTAATAGTTGTAGTACTTACCTATTTTAATTTATTAATAGATTTTTATCATTTTACTACGTTGAAAGCATCACACATTATCTTATCATTAAAATTATACTATCAGTTATTCATTTTCTATTGTAAGTTTACTGTAATAAAAATCTGGTAATGTATGTGTTCATAATGATGTATTGGGTCCAATGCTCTTATAAATTTTGGAATATGTTTTGCTATCTTTATTTATTTCTCCTGTATCCTGTTTATTGGAAAATATTATTATATCTTTGTGCATCAATAGTATTTTTTTTTAGTTTTGGAAATAGCTTGGATGATAATAATATTGATAATAAATCAATATTGATGTTGGATGAAATGGTTGCCCAGTAAAATAACCATATATCTATAACCCAATTAAATGTGTGGCAAAATATCATCGGAAATAGATATCAATTAAGAATATAACTTGGTAGGGTACTAAATAATTGTTTTCTTTCAATGAGCTGATTATGAAGTCTACTGTATCAATTTTTTGATAATTTTGATCTTTTACAAGAATTTGGAAATATTTGAGTAAGTTACATTGATATAACTCACACCATAATTCTTCATCTTATCACCCTAAACTTGAAATTCATTGAGGTTTTTAAAAACCACAAAGATAAATATATTGTAAATAAATATAAAATGAAATTTAAATTAATGTTTCATCATTATAAACAAATGAAATACTCTTCATTAGTTGAATGTAGATCGGCATGTTTTTTTCATACTTTTAATTAATATCAATTTTTGATCATACTGAGATTCCAATAACATCGGTGAGCTATTAACTTGGAAATAACATTAATTTAAATAGTTTTAAAAAAATATTTTAATTAATTTCAAAACACGTGCAAAGTGACAGATTTTGAAAATCTCAAGTTTCGCGGTTGATTTTGTTTACTTGTTACCATGACAACGGTCACTTGCCTCAAACTAATATAGAAGGCACTGAAATCAAGTGCTTCATATCGGAGATGATTTTCATTGAAATATTGATAACAATGAAGGAATTAACAAGAAATAATAGATTTCAAGTGTTTATAAATAAATTACAGTTTTATTCAACATTTTTTATCGTTGTTAACAATTCTTAAGTGACCTGAATTTTTATACTTTCATTTTCTCTAGAATTCTATTGTATTTTGCTTTGAATAGCTTTAAAATAATTCAAAAATCAAATATCTGCTATATTTCATCAAATTATATTGATATAAATCGGATTAAAAGGAAAATGATATCAGCTTGTGTACAAGCATCAAGCCATTTTTCAGCAGTAATTCACTTTGCGAATATCAAAATGACGAAAATTTATCATTATATGAATATCTTGTTCAATTATTTGATATTAATCCGTTTGAAACTGTGAAAATAGCAAATTTTCTATTGAAGTCGAAAAATCGCCTTTGCACAACCTGAATTTTTACTGTTCCCTCTCCACAAACAAGGTGTATATCCTGTAACGTTATTTCCCGACTTTGTAACCGTATTTCAAAGATAAACGGATTTGATTGTCATTCTTGGTATAAAATACGCAATCATTTCGGTTATTTATTGTATCTATTTGTTGTGAGTCTTAATAATTTGATGGAATATGCGGTTTATTGAGCAGCGATAGACGTTTTCGTTAGCGTTGCTCGGTGTGGGGCATCAGGAAGCGTGATTATGCGGGAATTTCAAGATTTCAGTTCCCGCCAACTTCCTTGTAGAATGCTACCAGTAGAGCAGCTGCTCCAAGTCTGTTGAGTTGAGTGGTTTAGAGAGAAGTCGGTCCTCCAAAAAGTTGTTGTGTGGCATTCAATTCGATTGACTAGTTCAATTTGCAAGTGCATATCCGTTACATAAATGGTCAACGGAAATGATCCTCGAAATTTTCTTATGTTATTAGCTTATTTGTGCAATTGAAAGTCGGTAACTGAAAGTGGTTTTCAGTTGAAATCGGAAATATGAGGTGACGGCTTTGGTGAAGCCAAACCAAACAAAAGGCTCACCTTGTTTGTCCATGTCGGCTTCCCTTTGGATATCATTATGGTGTTGAAAAAAATTACGTGAAATAAGAAAAGGTAGGTCATCTTCCACTATTTCCTATCTCATTATCATTCCTCATTACGATTATATCACCCCTAATACATGATTCGCCAATTTTGTACCTGTTCTGAAATATGAGTTGTTCGTTGAGATGTACTTTTCGAAAAATGACCTCCCAGGTCGTTACTGAATTTTTTTTTCATTTTTTAGTTTTTTAAATTTTTATCCTCATTTCATTGTTGTTAATGCTGTTTTCCATTTTCATCCAACTTAGAAATAGGTGACAATTTGTAACGGCTTTTCTAAAATATATTACGACCGGTATTGACTTCAGCCATTTACGTCGTAGTTTTGGATAAATTTGTTAAAATTTTCATTTCTTTCGATTTTTGAAATTTAGCTAAAATATCTCATTCTTAGATTTGTTTAATTTAGTTGTGAATTATTAAAAAACATCGGTGTATGAAATTTCAGTTTTGCTTATTGAAGTGTGATGAGTAGATATGTTGTGCATAACGAACATTGTAAATAACAAATTTTCATTAGAAGTTTGTAATTTGGGATCTATAATCTCGTAAACTGTAATTTCTTCTATACTATCCTTAACTTTTATTGCGATATCTTGATGCAATTTATGATTTCTAGTCATGATCATTGTTCACACACACTGATACGTAAATCTAAAATGGCGTTTTCATAGTTTGTGGTTTGTGCCGGTGAAAAATTCAATCATTCCTACTTCGATGCTTTTAAATTCTCTATAATTACTTTTAAAAATGTTTTGATTAGATATCAACTTTTTATTTTAGTTTTGATTGTTTTTTATTTTTGTAAATAACTGACGAAAATTGTTTTGACAAAAACTTATTTCTTGTCAAGTCTTTCTACTATTAGTAATTTATTAGATTATTAGTCACTCATTGAATTGAAATTTCATAAACATTGAACCAACTTAGTGCTCTTATAAATAATTTATAATTTGTTTAATAGTAGGTAACCTTCTTTTAAATATTGTCTAGGCTAGTTGAACTTATCTTATCAAATCTTGGGTGAATGATTCTTTCAGGACGAAATCAGTTTGAGGTGACTAAATATTTCAAATTTTTTTATTGGTATTATTGTATAATTTATCAATTATAAGTTGCCATTAAAAAAATATTATTTGTTGAAAGCATAATCACTTTGTATAATTTTCGATTGTGTAAATTCTATCTTGAACTTTTAAGTTTATTCTTATTTGTTCAAATCTTTATGTGCTTAAATATCTTTCTTTGTTATAAAGTGTACTTTTTTATTGTTGGAATGGAAAGTACTGACTGCTGTTTAATATTGATTTAGGCGTAGTGTTTGGTCAGAATCAATTTCACTGTTTCAAATTTCATCCTAATTTAATTAAAGATAAATTTCAAATATTAGCCACATTTAAACATTCAATATTATTAGGTAATGTCTTAGGTCTATTCTAAAGTTAATTATTCAAAACATTTAACTGTTATGCATACATTCGTTGAATTCATTTTAATCATTTCTGAAGAACTTATGAATGTAACTTATTGGTGTATGGTAACTGGAGGTTTCACTTGCACTTTCAAACATCAGTCTTTTTGTTATATTTTGTTTTACAATATAATATTTCAAATTACCTCGAAATAGATACTCTTTATACTAATTGAAAATTCATCATTATTTCCATTTATTACTTATAAAGTCTCTTGTTAGTCCAGTCTTAAATATATCGGTAGGCTTACCTCACTTCCTAATTTAGTAGTCTTATATAGCTCTGAAAGTCACATACTGTTACTCAAGTAACTTACCAATTCCTTTTTGAAAAATTCTGATAATAATGCAGGTAATTGCGGTCATTAATCCCTTGAATCAAATGGCAAAGTAATTGAGTTGTACTGTTTTCACTATTATTTAGTGATGTTAGTTGAACTTGATTTCTCTGCTATTGAATCTTTTGTATAATGTATTAATGGCAGTACAATAATTTATTGATTGTATAGTGTGATAATATAGGTATCACCTTTCAGAGGGATTGTTAATATTTCAACTCAAAGCCCTACTACGTCTATAAAGAATATATTAGGCTTTAACCGTACATATAAATTACCAATTTTTATAGCGATTGTCAAGCTTTTTTCAATGCAAAATGTCTTCACTGTTGAACTGTTCTTTTCTTTTAAGATTGATTGAATTTCAAGATTTAATTTCAACGCTTGAATATTCTGTTGACTCTTGTTAATATTTATCCATTTTCCATTGAACTATTTGTCTAAATTCCATCAAATTTATTACGGTAATTAAAAGCAGTTGTACTCATAAGGCCCAAGTAATTTCAAACTATTAAAATATTTTTTTCAAATTTTTAAAGTTCAAGAACAAAATCATAGATAGTAGGCTAATCAATGATTCTAATTGGACAAACGACTTCCTTCTAGGACTGATCATTACTGTTTACGAATTCTTTTAGAATTTGGAATAGGCTAATTACTTTCCAGATTTCCATGTGTAATTTCAAGCTACTTAAAAAACAGTTCAAAAACTACCATTAACGGTCAGAAACCGACATACGTCCCATCACCATACATTCCAATACATATCACCCCCATCATCTAGGGCGCATTAAAACATCAACAAAATTTTTTTTACTACAAATTCTGAAATGTCTTATTTTTATAATATTAATAGAAACTTACAATAACAATTTTGCTAGTAAAATTGTATTAACATGAAATTGATTTCTATGATTTGATTTCATTAACTTGATTATCTTTCAATAAATCTTCATGTAGAGCAGAGGCATCAATTACCAATAATTTTCTTGGTAGTTTGACAATATTGAAAATATATTATCACTTTCTCAACCACGTTCAAATTATAGAAGTACTGTTATAAATATTTCGGTTGCAATTCAAGGTTAAGTTATGTGCATCGTGAATTATTGAGGGTGTGAAAGCTGTTGTAGAACAGTCAACAATTTAACTATTTCCGTGAATTGCAAATAAGTGATTTGATAGTGAATTTATTCTTAGTTTTTCATGAAGATTGGAAATTGTAAACGAGATCTGTTGATATCTTTGTGGGAAACTTTTAGTTTACAGTAGAAACACATGCTACCTTGCGAATTGAGGTTAGAAAAGACCTTCGTCATGTATACGCGTTTGACTGTGGTGTTTTGTACATTTATATTAAATATTCGAAAATTGTGTCAAAGTTTTTTTGTTATCAATAATGTATTTTTGTAAATAAGACGCAGTGATGACCGTTTATCGATTTTACGCCATACGCCTGTTAGGTAAGCTGAGTTAGGTTATGGTCTCAGGAAAAAATTAGGCTAAAGTTGATTGTGCAAGACTTATCAGGGCGTTTTATTGCTTTTATTCATAATTTGCTTTTATTAATTACTTTAGAATTTTCTTTTACCGTTGATAACTGGTCATTGTTTACCATGCGAATATTAATTAACTCAGGGTCATTGTGACTTGATGGCATATTCACATTAAATTGGAAATTCTCCAATTATTTTGCGGTTACATTGCAAAAACTTTAATACCTTAATCAATTCTACATTTTTCAATAATATAATGTGGTTTTCATGCAAACTTAATCTTATAGATAATCTTGAAAACTTTGTAAATGTAGAGCCCATTTCATTCGTTTAATAGATTAATTTTCATAGGATTTGATTGTAAAGCCAATTATAGAAGAGCTATTATCTGTTTTGCTATCTGAGGTTAACTTTCATTATTATTCAATTAATTCAATTTTATAATTTCATTAATAATATAATGACATCTTTATACCAATATTATCTTTAAACTTATTTAGTCCTAAAAATACAGTTATTACTTTGTATTGTCCGTGATTATATAATATTAAAAACTCTTTTTATAGCCCTTAATAGTTGGTTACTTGATACTTGAGTTAATGAAGGCTATAGAGAGGTCAACATATTATATGTGGGTAGTTGATTAGAATTGGTGTTTCTATCTATCATTTCAGCACAAGCTGGTCATGGATTAATGGAGAATTGAATTGAATTTGACAAAGTGCTATCCTATTCTTGCTACGCAACGTTGCCAGATCGTTTTCTAACAATTTATAAATATAATGAATTAACAAATTATTCATTCTCAATTATTAGACTAAAAATTTATTATTAAGTCATTCAAAAATATATTTTATTTACAAATAAAATAGAATTGATTATTTTAAACAAGAATGAATAGTTTATATTTCATCAGATATACCGGTATCAGATACCTTCTATAGAAGGCAGTGGCAAGGCAGAAAATTGGCAACGCTGTCCTCATATCTTTCTCCACTTTAACGCCATTATAAAGTGGACCTCATTATACATAGTGATACGTAGTAAATAATTTATTTTTCTATGCCCAAGCATTTAATTTGTATGTCATGTTAAATACCGTGATATTAAAGTTGACTTTGCACTAAAATAATGATTTAATAGACCCTGGATTGGTATGATAAAAATAGCCTTATTATGAAACAAATTTGAATCGAAAGTCATGATTCAGCATATCCAGCACTATCCAATTGGAATGATAATAAAAACTATGCATAGGAATGTCTTTCTGCTGAATCAAAGCTTTTTTCAAAATACAGTGATTCAGTATTGTTAATAATGTAAACAAAAGACAGAACTTTCCGTTTCTGGTAGACATCAATGTTTTCACTTTCATCAGTATATCGAAATATTAACTATGTCGATAAGCCTACGTAGATATTAATCATTCATTTGATATTATAATTTATGTTATCTTGTAAGTTATCTTTCACATTACATACTAGAACATTGCCTTAGATAATTTTAAATTGTGATCCCATCTTTTTTGCATTAATCACACTTCATAACTAAATTATAACTATAAGATTTTATTTCATGACCACATTTAATTTCAAGCTCATGTGTAACAAACCACTATTTTTCAATCTTAACTGTACTTTCTTCATTGTTAGATAACTTTATACCGAAATCTGCATCCTTTACCCATAATATGGGATCGATGACATCAAAAACATGTAATACAGAAAACAAAAACTTACATAACTCCCAGATTTACAAAAGTTTACAGTGCTTGCAAACTCAAATACAGCTGAAATGTATTACTATTACCAAAATATAAAGGTATTATTAAAAAAAACTGACTGCCTCTTATAGCCCACTAATTTTTATTATCATTGTAACATATGGCTTGAAATGGGACAAGAAATATCTTAACTCACAATGTATGTATTATAATTACAATCGTTTCGCTTTGGTGAGGAAAACTGTAAGTGCACCGTTAGTCAAGATGCAGTCTGTACTCAGGGACATTATTGGCTTCCTCAAGCTGCGGTAGCTAGTGGAAGCTACTATTGTACCTGTGTGCAGGCTGCTTAAATTTTCAGCCATGTTAATTACATTCCGTGGTCAAGTAGTAGAGTGGATTTGAGCCCAAACTTCGCCAAGTTATCTAATAAAAACGTCATTCTATTCTCTTCTATACATTGAGTAAAAATAAAATTAATCTTTAACGTCATCACTATTATTCTTTATTGCTACGGAAGCCTATATACTTTGATTAATTTGTTGTTTTTAATTCTAGATGTCCCGTTTCCAAAGGACATTGACGTTTGAAAATGAACATGCTCCAACAATGTCAACCCCGGATCTTTCACAAAAGTTCGGAAGTAAGTTTTATCTATTTTCTGGTGATCATTATTTGTTTTGTTCTAAGGTTATGGAAGCAATCAAATTGTTTAGGCCTAGTATTTATAGATACTTCCATTGGAACCTTGTTCAAAAACGATTTATTGAACTGTCTTGCAATTACGCTCTGGTCGTATAGAAACTGATAACAACTTTAGCTTACGCCTTTTACTGATCAACCTTCCAAAACTAGTAATTTGTATCTTATCAATTTATAACTCGTATTCAGTGTTATTTGTGAGCTGTTTGAAGGAAATCAGTGATATTTTAAAGGAGGATAAACACCACCTCAAAATCCAAATAGGCATATTTACATAAACATTGAAAGTGAATTGATTCACTTGAGAATGGTTCTAAAGCAGACACATGTTGTGAAAAAATTATATTAAAAAGGATACTTCAATTTTTTTTAATACAACTAGCCCTGAACAAGAAAGTAGACACATATATATTTATTTGATTGGAGAGCTAGCCACAGATATGCGAAATTGCACAGGTCTGTCAAGAACAGACACATTATCAAGACATTATTGTTGACTCATTATATTTGATTTATTATTTACTGGTTGGTTGCTATTATTTGCAGAGTCTATGGAAACATCTTTAGGCTCGAGCCCGTCGCCCTACCATTTACTGGACCATGAGTACGGTATGACCCCGCAGAACCAGATTATGCAACGGCCTACGGAACCACCTAGGACTCAGGTAGCCTATCCTTCTGTTTACTCCATTTGTCTGGACACGAACGTAACGTGTAACATGTCCGATACGACTGTGAGGCGAACAAAATTAATCTTCTCTGTTAATGGTAATAATACTGAGGGTGATGCCCACATAAGCTCTTAGGCTTGTGCGTGGATAATGAGTGAGAGGGATGATGGTGAGAGATGACTACTACTTTTCAGGTAGTCGGGATCGACGAATTATCGTCTCCTCCAAAAGACGGGGTGGCCTATGTGATTGTGCTGTGGTCAAAAACGTTTGCCCCGGTTCGAGATTCGAACTCGGGTTCTCTTGATCATTAGATCGGCGCGTTCTCTTGATTATTATCACTTACTCCAACGAGCCACCCACTTTTCATCTGTACAGTGGATTTTGCCTGCAGACCTACGTCACAGTTACATCCACTAACAGGTTTTCAGGTTAAGTTTATCAGGTTTTTAAGTTAGTGAAACCACAGGTTCAGGTTTTCGACTCTACACACGTATTGGACATGAAACGTAACGTTAATGGCTGCCATACACCACTAGCATATTGCCGTCATGACTTTAGACGCTAATCAAGAAAAACTGTTATTGAAATTGTTGTTGAAGAGAAATATTTCTTAGCAAGAAATGAAACATTAGAAATACTGTATTGAACATCATTAAGGTAGGCGCACACAGATCGTCATCGGACGGACGGCACGGATCGGACGATTAGATTTGATGCATTGTTTTCAATTGAAGTGCGCATACCTTTCCGATGCGGATAGGTATGCGCACTCTAATTGAAAACAATGCATCAAATCTAATCGTCCGATGCGTGCCGTCCGTCCGATGACGATATGTGTGCGCCTACCTTTAAGGACCGGTTTCCGAGCTTGGGATCTAGGTAAGTTCTAGACTTTGAACAGCTGAAGTCAGAAAATTAGCTTTCCAAAACAGGGGGTAGTCGCAGTGAATAGTTGCAAATAAATCTTTATTTTCTCATTTCTGTACTTGGAAACGTTTTTCCTTGACGAAATGGAAACGTTTTTCCTTGACGAAATGAAACATTCCTAAATAATTAAAAATAGCTGAAACTTCATACTATTTTTCTTAATTATTTTTATTTTCTGTTCAATTTTCTAGTTTTTAGAAATTTAATTTGAACGTGACTATGACGATGAGTACGACTACGCCCCGTTTCGAAAAGCCAATTTTCTGACTCTAGCGTTTATAGTCTAGAACTTAGCTAAATCCCGAGCTCGGAAACCGGCCCTACATCAACTAAAAACGGACTAAACAAGTCTAAGTCCTTTATTAACATTTTTCTTATACTTATGTATTATTCATTTGAATTGTCTTGGAGGGTGATATGACGCCATCAACCGTTGATACATTGATGCCGGAACGGTTTTAGGCTTGAATCCTGCCAAATGTATGGAAATTAGATCTCATCTCATTACCAACGTACTTGTAAAACCTTATTCACTGGAAAAATAAATGAGTAAAGATTTAAGTTAATATATAATTGTGTTTGTAGAATCTTATTGGTATATTGATCTCATCCTTCCATTTGATATTGTCTTTTAAAGCTGTGATTAAGATAACCTAACCTTCACCCATTGATTGTGTTTTGTTGTAGACTGTGAAGAGAAGGCTCAATTTGGAATCTCCGACTAGTGAAAATGGCTTTAAAACACCGAAAACGGCAAAGAAGATGAGAGTCAGTAACTCGAGTCCGGGGCCGGGCAAAAGTAAGTAGAAATTATTATTAATTGTATTCCAAATTCAATTATATTTGATGATCTCTGCTGATATTATTTGTAATATATCTAGTTTTGAATTGTAGGCTTGATTCTATGATTATAATCAAATTACGGCTGTTCACAAACTGATCATTGTGATTGTCATTTGGAAATGTATGAGAATCTGCAGTCTTTTTCTACTTAATCTATACTATAATAAAGGAAAGAACTTGCTAATACACGTACAGGATAGGAAATTCCCGAATGACGCATCATCACGTCTCAACTACTGGACTGATTAACTTGAAATTTTGCATATAGATTCTTAATTCACTGGGATAGGCCTATTTTCAATTCTTCTAGATTTCATTACATCAAATTTTCAGTTTGTCAAGTTTTAAAATAGACCTTGCGGAGCACGGGTTACCTGCTAGTTTGCAATAGAACACATGAATCACATTTTGTAAAATTGCATTGATTCATTTGAATCAACGGTTCATAATTATATCACTCTTATTCATATTTATTTATTTAATTTACAATGTCACAATAAATCACATTCGAATACTACTCGACTGGTAACGTGGAAATCTACTGGAAATCTAACTGGAAATCTACTTGACTGGTAACGTGTTTATCATACATGATTACTTATTATTAAACGAAAATCCCAATTAAATGCTATAATTCACCCCGAAGACTTCTGCTACTGCAAATATTGACAACAGGGTAAACAGCTAGATGCAAATTCGATGAGCGCTACTATTCAAAAGTTATTTGTCAGCCCGGGAATTGCAGCATTTAATTTGGATTTTCGTTTAATAATAATAATTCATTAGCATTTGAATAATTGCAATATCTCAGTAATTTCCATCTGTATATGGATACTGTTCTGTTAAACTTTTACTGTATTCAGTTTAAAATAGTTGGTTTGATTCTATGATTATAATAAAATTACGGCTGTTCACAAACTGATCTCGGTGACTGTCATTTGAAAATTTATGAGAATCTTTCATTTCATTTTCTAATATTACTGTTAACTGTGTTGAGCAGAATTCCCACATTATCAGTGTCCGTTAAAGCATAGAGAAAATATATCTAAGATGAGGATAGCTATTTTTCTCAATGGGTTATGTGGGAATATTATCCCCTTGAGTTATAATGGGAGGGCTGAGTGAGAAAAGTCCAATTAGAAATAGGAATTGTTATTGTATTTCACTTTCACTGATAATAAATAAGTGGGGATCCAGCTTTATACTTGGTGAAAAAATTGTTGGACTTTGACATCAATGTGCTCATAATTAATGTTATTGATGTAATAATGCTAAATCATCGTACAATTTCTTCTTTTCATTAATTCTTCAATTATTAATTAATTTCTTCAATTTCTAAAATTGCTCTTACTCCCTGGCTCTGCGACCCATTTGAGCGTCTTGGCCTCCCACAGTTTGCCTCTCCATTCGTCTAAAATACAAAATTTTGTTAATCTTAATACTAGGTTTCACAAATGTATTATTTTTGAATAAATTATAACGTTTTATTGAGTTTAATACAGTTCAATGATTATACCAAATTTTTACGGCTGTTCACAATCTGATCCTTGTGACTGACGTTTTTTGTATGAGAGCTTTTTCAATTTCTAATTGAGAATTTATTATTCCTTGGACACGTTAAAGTGTCGGTCCCGGCTGAAGTATGACAGCCGTAAGGCCCATTGACGGCTTAAATTATATATTCAGGCGGTGGGACCTTCCCGCAAGCGACTCCCGACCAACAAAAGCTATACGAATTTACTTTTTATTATTCCTTGTTAAGTTGATACCTAGTTATTTCGTAAAGTGAAGTTATTTCGTACATGTTTCAATTTCGAAGAAAAACTGACCATTAGGAATTGTGTTAGTTTCCATAGCTAACTTGAATCTGATGTATCAACTTGAAGTCTGTGATAAGCCTATTTTACTTATAAATGAAAAATAGATTAAATACTTTCCTTGGAATTCCAAATTTCCTACAATTTCACATTCCTTTGAAATTATCAAATACACTTGCTGGAAGTTTTTAAATCTCCCATCTGTATTTTACTAGAAAATTTATATTAATTTTTATCATTCCCACTTGAGCCTTGACCTTGTTGTGTGTGGGAAATGTTAATTAATAACAATAAAATGCATACTTATTTTTATTCTGAAGAATCCTAGAAAGGCTGTCTTTTCACTTGGAATATTAGCTAGCAATGTGGGTAGAATTCGTGTTAGTCTCCAATATTTCTCGTGTTTTGGACGTGAATCAGTTTATCGAAGTAGGAATTTCCCATGCAAAATAATTATTCAGGCTATACAGGCTCTATGATTATAACTAAACTTACGGCTGTTCACAAGCTGACTTCTAGTGATTGAATGTTTAGGTATATGAGAGCCAATACTTTTTCCAAGGATAAGTAATTTTAAACTACCTACTATTCTGGGTATTCATCAGTCCAAGTCACTCATCAATTTCTCCTTTATTCGTTAATCAATTCAGAAGAATAAGGTGCGTACAGATTTACGCGCCGCGAACACGGAGCCATTCACATTTCATCAGCTGATTATATCTGTATTTGTACAGAAACGGTAAGATACAGATATAAAAAGCTTGGCATCAGCTGATTAAAAGTGAATTGCTTGTGTTTGCGGCGTGTAAATCTGTACGAACCTTTATAGAAACATTATTGAATTTAAACCTATAAATTGAATAGTCCATTTTTAAATGTAATCTATATCAAATATGTTAGGTTTAGTAAGTGTCGTAGGAAACAAGAAACAGTCCTATAGTAATAATCCACGTTATGATGGCAGTGGAGAAAGATGAGAGAACAGCGTTGCCGATTCTTGTCTTTTATATACTGTGCTAGAAAACGATAGCGCTATCTGCTTTGTGGAATGATGGATAAGGATAGCAACACCAACGTTCATCAAATACTGTCGTTATAACGTAAACCTCACTACAGTACAAAACATTTCATTTTTGTAATCCTCATGAATTATTCCAATGGGTGCTAGTGAGTTCCAATGGGTGCTATCTTTCTTAATTTTCTAAATATTCTACTTTCACTTGACTGATTATTTTGCTACGGAATATACAGAATGGAAGTAGGCTAGGATCCTGACGCCAAAATCCGCCATATTCAAAGAAAGTCTAGTATTGTAATATAGTGAAGGCCACGTTATAATGGCAGTGTAAAAAGATAGAACAACGTTGCTGATCCTCTTCTGTCTTGTTCATTCCTCCTATACACGATAGCTGATACAGGTTTATTAATGTAATATTAACTGTTCATTCTCGTTTAAAATAATCAATATATATTTTATTAAACAAGAAATTATATTTTTAAATAATTTCATAATGAATTTTCACAATTAAGATGAAATATTTTGTTAATTATTAATTCTACATTGTTAAAAGACGATCTGTCAACAGAATAAAGCCAGAAAGTGATAGCGCTATCCGCTTTGTTGAATAATAGACAAGGATAGCAATACCATTGCTAATCAAACACTGCCATTATAACGTGGACCTCACTATAGTAGCGGTAATTTTAATTTCTAACAAGATGGCGCAGTCACGTGACGTGGACTTGCTGCACTCAAGTCTTGGGGTCATGTAAAATACATAGGTTGAATTGATACTTACCATTCTGTATGTATTCTGTGATTTTGCGTGTTTCTTGTAGAACTAGCCCATCTTTACTGTACTATCATTTTATTATTTAAAAGAGACAATATTATTTTATTATCATTGTCTCTTTTCTGTATAGGGCTACTTGTAATATAAATAAAAATAAAAATCTCAGTATGTGTGATAGTTCAAAAAATGGTACTGAGATTTTTATTTCTATTTATTATCATTGTACGAATTTTTATTATACACTGCATTATAAAGATAGGTTTTCTACTAATTTGTTTTGTGTATTTGTTTTAGAACCGGCCCTAACGAGGTACGACACGTCTCTGGGTCTTCTAACCAAGAAGTTTGTAGACTTGCTGAAATCATCGCCCAAAGGAGTCATTGATCTCAACGTAGCATCTGAAAAACTCGAAGTACAAAAACGCCGAATCTACGACATCACAAATGTGCTCGAGGGCATCGGCATTCTCGAGAAGAAATCAAAGAATAACATTCAGTGGAAGTGAGTAAATCTGTCAAAAAGTATATTAATATCCGGTATCGAATAAAAAAAGACTGAAGCCCGGTTTCTGGGACACTTATTAAGGGTATTCACAATGTTGTTTTAGCCAGCTAAAGTGCTATTGATAACTGAACGTCCCATCTAAAACAATCTGCTATTATCTAACTGCAATAGCGGTCCAAGCGGATAATTTGTGTAACTCAAAGTTTATAACATCACTTTTACTACCAAATATTACCAAAACAAATATGGCCGCCGTTTTAACAGAGTTAGCTAGTTAGCGGACTCAAACCTGCGCTATCTGCTATCTCGTCTGCTATTTTTTTCTAACGTACCACTATAGCATTGATTTAACACAGACTTGGCAAATAGCAGGAGTTAGCGAATAGCGCGACTTAGCCAGCTAACTCCAACATTCTGAATACCCCTATTAAATCCGATGGACCATTAGATTTAATTCATAAGCTCATTATATTTAATTAGGATTAATGGTCCATTAGATTTAATAAGTGTCCTATAGTGAGGTCCACGCTATAATGACAGTGTTTGATTAGCAATGCTATTGTTGTCCTTGTCTATCATTCAACAAAGCGGATAGCACTATTTCTTTCTCACTTTGCTCTGTAGCCAGATCGTATTTTAGCAATGTAGAATTAATAATTCACCAACAAAATATTTCATCTTACTTATGAAATTATTGAAAAATATAATTTCTTGCTTAATAAAATATAATTTATTTTTAAACGAAATGAACAGTTGATATTTCATCAATAAACCTGTATCAGCTATCGTCTATTGAAGGCATTGACAAGACAGATGATCGGCAACGTTGTTCTCGTATTTATTTTATTTCTTGCTTAATAAAATATAGGCTAATTTATTATTTTAAACGAGAAAGAACAGTTAATATTACATCAATAAACCTGTATCAGCTATCGTCTATAGAAGGCATTGACAAGACAGAAGATCGGCAACGTTGTTCTTGGCAAATGCTGAACCTTTCACTGCCATTATAACGTAGACCTCACTATTGAAACCGGGCCCAGTTTGACGGAATGATTTTTGATATTGGTATAGATAGTTCAGTCAGGACAATAGATTTCAAATTGCAGAAGAGTGAGGTAGGAATAGAGTCGTGTGAATGCGCTCTGTCCCATGCACAAGTCTGCAGTTTATATGGACATTATTACTTGGTAAAAAGTGAAAAAGTAAATTTACTTCACTTAGTAAATTGAAAATGGGATGTTTCAATAAGGTAAAATAATTTAAAATAGGAAGGTTCAATGATTATACTGCAAATTTACGGCTGTTCACAATCTGATAACTGATGATTGTGCTCTGATAAATATGAGAATCTTCTGAAAATACTTTAATAAGAGATTTCTTCAAATTTTAGGTCCCGGCTGAAGTATTTCAATCTTAAGACCTTTAACGGATTGATTGTTTTATTCAGGTCATCTTAGATGGGGCTTAGGTTAGGTTAGGTTTTTTTCCGCGATGGACTCCCCATCAACAAAACGCCATTCGAATTAAATTCATTAACTGAATGAAAATTCTAGTTATTTATTCAGTATGGATAACTCAATACCACAATATCATCTCCAAGTACTCGAAAAGTTACTTTATTTACTTGGGAGATTTCTTGTGAAAAGCTTCGTTTGAAAGATTTTGAGAATCTTTTATTAAATATACACATTCTATGTATCCTGATATAACGGTTAAACCTTTAGACCCTTATAAAACACTAACAATTTGATATTTCTATTCTATTGATTAGTTGAAACTTTCACTTTGTCCACATGAGGTCTAAGATGTAAGTTATAAGCGTATTTCAAATATTTGAATTTATGTTCTTGAAGTTTCAGTTCACTAGCATGGTGTAACAACCGGAACTAATTTCCAGTACTTGTAACATAATAGAATATAGTGGAATAGGATAGTGTATTGAAAACAACAAAAAATGGGTCAATATAGAAAGTGATTAATATAAATTTCTGATATATTGAAAATGTATATGTTTTGAAAGTTCATTTCTTTAAGGTTTTTTCGCAGAAAATTTCGAGTCGTGATGTGGATGAAAATACGAGTTTCAGTCAGTAACCATTTCAATTAATTTTTTATTCTCAATGTATTTATTTGATATTTCATTTTATTTCGTGAACTAGTTTCCAGAACTTGCAATGATTTCAAGTATTTCTATTCGTGATGTGAATTAAAATAGGAGTATC
The DNA here is from genome assembly GCF_014356525.2 of Nilaparvata lugens. Classification (NCBI taxonomy): domain Eukaryota; kingdom Metazoa; phylum Arthropoda; class Insecta; order Hemiptera; family Delphacidae; genus Nilaparvata; species Nilaparvata lugens. The sequence continues at coordinate 20,694,416 of NC_052516.1, forward strand.
AGTATTTTTAATTGGTTTTTCTCTTGGCAATGTATTCATACAAGTCTATTCGGTATTTTATTTTATTTGGTGATTGGTTTTGCAGGGGAGGCCAAGTTCCTGCTGATTCAGTAAACTCACTGGAATCAACAATAACCGACCTCAAGGCCACTGAGAGGAATCTAGACAAACTGATTAGCGATTCCGGTTAGTAACCTACCTGTTCATGATTATTACATAAAAGTCAGTTAATGATGTAAAACTCCAATCACTCCTTGTGTCCTGTTCTTGATCTAAAATATTTCAATAATTCACTTCTTGAATTCGCTATTTTTATATGAATTTAAATTTGTTAGTTTTAGAAACGCATAAAGTTTATTTGCTCAAATCTCAGTAAGGTCAAAATCCCTTAAGGGCCGGTTTCCGAGCTCGGGATTTTGCTAAGTTCTAGACTTTGAACAGCTGGAGTCAGAAAATTGGCTTTCAGAAACATATTCATAATTTTAAGGTGGCTGCAATGGTTACCATTTTCCAGTGCTGCCACGTTTTCATTCATCATACCTTTCCGTAGTAGATGACAGTTTTGGTAGGAGTGTGGGGGCGTTTTTTCAGTGTGCACTGTGCAGCTGACAGTTGAAGTGGGGAGACCTCATTTTTAAGATATCAACTTCACAATTCACTCAATAATCTTTTATTTCTATTATATTATTCTTATTTTATGTTATTTTTCTTTTATTGCTAAAGTTGATAACCACTTTTCCTTATATACTATTACTATTATTTTGTATTTTCATAGAAGCTTGTTTCCTTTGCTAAACCAACAATTAGATGGTAAAATATAAAATTTTCTCAATTTCTATTTGAATAACTACTGTGAATAAATAAGGATATCGTATCTAAAAAGTTTTTCTCATTTTCATCACTAATGTACAGCTCAAATTCTATAAAATAAGTTTGTGAAAGGTTTGAAAACACACAATTTACATAAAGCGACACTCGTGCCGCGCTCGTGTAATATCCTTAAAAGGCGCCTAGCGTGTAGTTGAGGGTCAAAGTCTAGAACTTAGCTAAATCCAGAGCTCGGAAACCGACCCTAAGAGTATACTACCATATTTTCTATCTTTATGTAAAGTTTAATGGAAATTATATTCTTGGATATCCTTTCCCATGAATAGTTCAATATCCGCCGATCTATGTACAGTATTTGCAACATAAGGATAGTATATTATAGGCCTATTTACCAGTCTTGGGTACAACTCACACCAATCATAATTCAAATTCCTTTTATCTTCATAACGAGCAATAACAAGCTCATACTTTGTGTGAAACACCTTGACAATAATTGAAGTTGTGTGTTTAACTTCTTGTTTATATGTTTCTTTTCATAATGACTTGAAGAGTTTTTTATTTTAATATTTATAGTTTTCTCAAAAAGTGTTCACATTTTTCTGTATCACATATTCTTCTATGAGAGACTTTTTATTCGTTTTATCATATTGTATTCTCAATTATTGTTCATTTGTTAATGTTTCAATAGAACAATTTATGGGATACCATCCCTGTACTCACATATGCATATCTAAATAAATAAAGTAATACTGTTTAATTCTAGATCAATTGTTTATTATTTATTTATTATTTTTTCACAAATTTCATTCAACCAATGTGTGAACACTGCTATACAAGCTAATATGTATTATTTGCCAAGCACAGCATTAATCCGTTGAAAGTAATGTTTGAAGTGAATCAAATGAACATATTATTAGAATACCTCATTTAGCTTAATTTCTACTTCCTTTCTTAATCCTAGTCTTTTTGATCGTTTACATAATCATTCTTTCTCTTCTTCTTCTTCTTCTTCTTTATCTTCTGTATTATTATTTTTTTAAGCTACGAATGATTTCTGATGTAAAATGTTTGAGTGCAATTGGTCTGTCTAGACCTAGCTCAAAATAAAAATAATTAATCTTATTCTTCTGTTGTTCTTTTTTAATTTCCTCCTTGTCTTTTCTCTAAATCATCCTATCCGCTCGAAAATGTGTTATCTTTTATGTTGAATGTTGTGATTGGGTGTGTGCAGAGAACCAGTTGAAGAAGATGAACGAGCAGAAGCGGTTCGCCTACATCACGTACCAGGACTTGCGGTCGGTGGAGGAGTATCACACGCAGACTGTGATGGTGATTAAGGCGCCTCCCGAGTCACGGCTAAATGTGCCAATCGAGTCCACATCGGCTGCCCCCGCCGCTACCGCCTCTGGTACCGGACCTAAGGTAGGCAAAGCTCAATCATGGAGGTGTACAGATATACGCGCCGCGAGCATGAGCAATTAACTTTTTTTTCAGCTGATTATATCTGTATTTTTACAGAAACTGTAAGATAATGATGAAAAAAGCTTGGCATCAGCTGATTAAAAGTGAATTGCTCATGTTCGCGGCGCGTAAATCTGTAAGCACCTTGAGAAGATGTCCCATGGTTTATGGCAGACACACAAAAACATGCTAATTATTTAGAGCTCAGTACAGGTAGACAGCTCAATCATACATAAAATATAGTATAAGAATATATCCCTTTGCATAGGACGAATTTTGCCGGTTTTCCAAGTCGATTGTCCTCATAGTTCTTTTTTGTTGAGTTTTTGAAAAGTTTGAATTTTTTTAAATTTTCATCCAACTTTTTGCTCTTAAATAGAGCATAAGAAGATATCCAATGGTATAGGACATTTTTTGTTCCAAATTTTACTGTCTGTTCAAGCCAAAATTCAAGTTTTTTTTTAAGTTTTTGAAAGGTTTGAATTTTTTTTTTCAATAGTTTTTCATCTAACTTTTTGCTATTTCAGGGCTTATAAGTAACTAACTATAAATTGAAAAAATGAATGCTAATCGTTGAATTGTAGAGCATTAAATTCTCTTCAATTTGATGTATAATTCACTATTTCATGAATTGTTTTAGGAATGTTGCAGCAGTTTCAGTGTTGAGTGTGTGTGTGTAATCTTTTGTTTTGACTATGGAATTTGAAGAGAATGTCTGGAACACAATTTTTGATTTTGCAGCTTCATTTGAACTAGCTAGGAGGTTGACATCAAAACCCTTATCCTTAACATCCATGCTAAAGATGGGAAACCGGTAGCTTGCCATTCATTATTAAGCCTGTGCAAAGGCTAAAAATCAACTTTCTACTGGTGATATTTTTCAAAGTTATTCGATTTGTATATCATCAAGCTATGAAAATGAAAAAGTTTTCTCAGGAAAACATTTTTTTTTCGATAATTACTTTTTGAGATATCTTAAGTTTAAATTTTTGGGACAGAACATTTCAAATTCGGTAAGAGATAAAGAGGATTAATTCTTCATGGTATTGTTGATTAAATAAAACAAAAATCTTTTTAAAATATCAATTTTTGAGAAAGTTATTCAATTTACCAAAAGTAACTCAACTAAAAGTTATTTCTGGTTATTTTTAGTAAATTGAATAACTTTCTTAAAAATTGATATTTTCAGATAGTTTTTGTTCTGTTCTATCAACAATACCATGAAGAATTTATCCTCTAAATCTCATGGATTTATATCTCTCACCGAATTTAAAATGTTCTGTCCAAAAAAATTAAACTTTATGTACTCACCTTTATAGATGTAGGCGAGGTAAAAATGTTTTTTTTATGGGACTAGATTGCTTTTTATATTTTGAGAAGATTTTGCCCCCATTTTATTACTTTCCTTGCTCTATTAGTAATGGAAGTATTGCTTCCCAAAAAATTAAGCTACCCTAATTTCAAGATTTCTATACGTTTCAAGGTCCCCTGAGTCCGAAAACATGATTGGTTTGTGTGTGTATGTATGTCTGTGAACAAGATAACTCCATTCCTAATCAACCGATTGACTTGAAATTTTAAACTTAAGGTCCTTATACCATGAGGATTTGACAGTAAGAAATTCAATAAAATTCAATTCAAGATGGCGGAAAAATGGCTGATAATTAATAAAAAAACGTTTCCTCGAAAACGGCTGTAACGATTTTCTTAAAATTTATACCCTGGATAGCTATTTATAAGCCCTATCAACTGGCATGAGTCTCATTTCTGGAAAAATTGTAGGAGCTCCGTAATATTCTTGAAAAAAAATGGATTTTGTTGAATTTCTATCACAATTTTCTCAAAAATGACTTGACCGATTTTTTTTCAAATTCATACCCTGTATAGTTATTAATCAGCTCTATCAACTGGCATGAGTCTCCTTCCTGGGAAACTAACAGGGGGTCTACCCCATCCTTGAGAAATTGACTTTGTAACCTCCTTCTCGTACATGAGGTAGGTAGAGCAGTTTATTCAAAAGAACACAATATAGTCGAGATATTTCATCTGTAGAACAACTGTTTTGACGACTTAATAAAAATATCATCGAATTTCACAATTTACACAAAGGAAAAATTTACTCTGAAAACGATTATATACAATAGTATGATCGTAGTTTTAAATATGTAGCCGCCAAACGTCATTATGTTACTCCCCTAAATAATTCTCGTTTAAGAATGAGGCTTACAGTTCAATGAGCAAGGAAAGCTGTGTGAGTGTACCACACGAGATTTTTTTGAAATATTCTTATGATTTTTTTTTTCTTTGAACAGAAGTACACAATGAACATGAAGAGCAGCTCGGGTGAGATCGAGGTGTTCCTGTGTCCCGAGACAGACGAGTGCTTGTCGCCGGTCAAGGAGGACCCCACCCCCCGCTCACCATCCCCACTCCTCCTGCCCAAAAACGAGCCCTGCTACGCTGCTGAGGAGGAGGAGGATGAGGAGGTGATAGCAGCAGGAGGAGCACTCAGTCGCCGTCTCTTGCAGGAGGAGGAGCGACTGGTTGCCTCCTCACTGGATATCAGGCAACAGCAAAGCAACAGTGTTGAGCAACGGTTGCAAGATCCCTTCGATGCCATGGTGCCTAGCACGTCGGCTGCTGATAGTCCACAGGTAATTCGTTTTTCATATATTATTATACTACTTCTAGTCCAGTCATCACTATATACATTGGTGCATGCAATTTATATTGTAGTACTGATTTTTTAATATATTATTTGGGTACTTAAGAGAAGTCCAGAACCAATTTCTTTATGCAAAATTCCCTTGTGCTAGATACGGGTGGCCCAAAAACCTCGTATTTTTGGCTCATTTTCCAGTTTTCAGCTATTTCAGCCAAATCTCGTAATCGGACAGAAAAATTTGCTCTTGCCTTTTTTTAGATTATAAAATTCTGAATAAAATGAAATCATTCGGAACTCTATCTCCAATGAGTACTGAGTTATGATTTTTCAAAAATGAGTGAAATTTGGAGAAAAAAATCAATTTTGATTAATTTTAGTTTTTGATAAACAATATCTTCCGATTGTTACCATTTAGATGTATAATTCAAAATCCCCCTGGGGGTATTTTTGTGCTCTACAATCTGAGATCAGGTAGAGCGCTCATATAGATTTCCAGGTACACCTGACAACAATGCTATTTGTATTGTGAAAAACACCTCATTTTCAGCTTCAACCGTCATCACCAACTACATTGTCCTCACATTGATATTTCGCACAATGACATAAGTTCATGAGATTATGTTCTATGAGAATCACCCGTTAGATTCACTGCATTTCAGTATTTCCTAGTGGAGAGGCGCGCTCAAGGATCTAAATTTCAAACACTTATAACTTTTGACACAATGCTCAGATTTCATCGTACTACACTTCATTCTTCTCGGCTCGTCAAGACGGTCCAAAATCATGCATCATAAGTCAAATTCGGTCGAAAAATGGAAAATTTATTGTTGAGTGTACTTAAGCCCATATTCCAATACACAAAAAATTGCCAATTTCTATATTTTATATGAATAATGAATATACTTTTCTTATGAATTTAGGACCTGCTACCGTCGTCGGCCCTGGAGGACGAGACGTGGCAGATGCTGATCAAGCCGGAGCCCATGTCGGATGGCGGCGGAGCGGGAGGAGGAGGGGTGGGGAGTAGCAGTCGTGCGCGGGGTCTCATCTCCGAGGAGGACGACTACTCCGGCTATCAACTCATGACCGACGACCAGCACACTTCCGGTAATTGTGTCGTCAGCTTTTGACCGGTTGCTCACTTCCAGTCGTCTGCCTGCTTACTTCCGGTCGCCTGCTAGTTTACTTTCGGTTTCTGCCTGCCTGCTTCCGGTTGTCTTGCTTGCTTCTAGTATATTAAGGCCCGGTTGTACAAAAGCCTCTCAAATTCTAACTTAGCCAAATCTAATAAAAGGCCCTAGCCTACGATATTGCAACGTCGCAGTGTAGGCCTACAATCCAATACATGAATGTTGAAAAAGATCAGCTGGTATTTTTTTTAAATCTTTTTCACCAATCATGTTTAGATACTGCGACGTTGCAATATCGTAGGCTAGGGCCTTGTATTAGAGTTGGCTATGATTCTAATCGTGATTAAACTCATGAGAACCAGCCAGAGAAGGCTTTTTCGAAAAGAAGTCTTCTCTGATTGGTTCTCTTGGAATTAATCACCGTTAAAATTCAACAGGCTTTTGTGCAACCGGCACCAACCCTGCTTATTTTTGGTTGTCTGCCTGCTTCCTGTTTCTGCTCATCTTCTTCCGCTTTCGGTCTGTCTCCGAGTTCTGCTTGATTGGTTCCGTTTTCTGCTGGATTACTTCCAGTTGCCTGCCATAGAGTTGCTAGCATAGTGGAGCGGAGAAGATTTTATTTATTTATTGACATACATATAAAGGCTCACAGACAGCCATGTCTATTAAACTCATGGCTTCATTCAAGCTTGAGAGTGATAAATGTAATATATGTATTTGAATAATGGCTCTTATAGTGCTCCACTATTCGCTACCAGAGTGTGCCACCGTCCAATTACACGCATTAAATGCAACACTCCAGCTTTATCGCCGCTCCGACATGTTTGCACCCATAAGTACTTCATATCTCGCCAAAAACAAACTACAAAGATAATATACGTTCAATAGTAACTCAATTCATTCATATTGATCTATTCAAACAATAACAAGTTTTTTGGGTATTTTACTCAAGAAAAATGCAACATATTCATTGACGCTTCATAAATGATTTATTTCTCACAGTAATAATTACTCAGTTGTAACAAACAATTTCCTATTTAGAAGCAGATAACTTATAAACAATATTGTTGACCTCACGAAATGCAACTTCATTCATCAGATAGACATCATATAGAAAATCTATACTATCATTTAAGAGCTTTAAAATATAATATATTGTAGTCACCTGCAAATGTAATTCCTAATATGCATTTCACGTAAATATAATGACAAATAAACAACTCTTGAAAATCAAAGATTTCCTACGAAAATAAGAGGAAATTTACAAAGAATTCTATGATAATTTAATGAAACACCAAACTATTGTCCTCGAAATAAACGTACTTACTCTTCAATTTGTTTGTGAGTTATCGAGTCATCTCTAACTAGAGTTGAAACATGTTTGTTTTAAAAAATATATCAATTGATAATCTAATTATTTGAAAACTGAAATGTGCAAAATGAAGTGCAAATAAAATAGAACTGTTAGTTGCATGTTAATACAATTTGTATGATTGAAAATGTTATTTCTATTCTTATCCAAAATTATCTCGCTTCTTCAAGTAAAGAGCTGCTTCTGTATATAAATGAACACTTTCTTTTCAATTCTTTTGAAGGAACAGTATTGAATTCCTCTTATCATTAAATGAAGTATCGAATAATTTGTCGCATGTTAAGCTGTTAACCAGACAACCGAATTTAGATCATCTCCTATACAGTATTATATTTCACCTTGTTCACTTATACTTTTGTTGCTGTTGTAACATAAAAATTTAATGACATGTCAGTTTTTTATTATATTCTTTTCATTCCATGAAAATGCATGTTGTATAGCTTATTATCCAAATTATTTCTTTGACAATCTTCAGAAATCTCTGATTTCTTAACGTTTTTCAGAAGAGGAGTTTTTTTTTCAATTAAATGTAAATAGAATTTGTTTGATTCTTGTAAATATGTAAATATTTTGTTTTGTACAGAAAACACTTTTAGTCTATAATTTGTTATGTTTTGTAATAAACTTTATTTGCATCTTGTAAGTAATTGCTTTGTAAATCCTTAACCTTGAATGTGATTATTCATTTTCAAATTTAAATTAAGGTCAAAGATTGCCAGATCTCACTACTATTTGAACTAAAGTTTTGAAATAATTGTTCCCGTTTTCATTCAAAATTGTTTGGAAAACAATCCCTCATTTCAAGATTTTGTATTACAATGCTTATTCATTTGTGCAAATACTCATTAAAATAATATTGTGAGAACAAGTCTGGAAACACCCAATTTTCCTAGGCACTTTGGTTTCAAATTTAAATTTTTCTAAAAATTCTGATACAATTATCCTGTCCATATTCTTAATATTGATTGAGCTTGTTAAAAATATTTTTTTATTTCTGCATGATTCTGTATTGTACTTATAGCTAAAGTTCTCTTTCTCACTTCTCTAGTGCACTGCTTCTCAAATATATTAGTATTTTGCACTTTTTCTAATAGATTTGCTTGCTTGTGACTCCGATGATGGAATGCTAGATAAATTAAACCACAAATAGTATAGCAATTAAAATTGTTTTATATCTGTGATGAAATGTTTTTTCATGTGACATTTCGTTAGGCTATATGAATTTGTCTTTATGTCATAACATAATATAATGATGGATTATATTTTTTAATAGCGGCTTGAGAGTAACATTATACTTTTACAACTATGAACTTTTTTACAACATTAACTATTACAACGTGTTTTCCATCCAAATAACTATTGTCTTTGATTATTTTGAAATTTATTACATTGATCAATGTTTTATTATAGTCCTATTAAAATTAATTTGAGTTTATATTATAAATAGTCAAGCCAGGTGTTATAAACAAATATTAATTTGTTAAAAAATCATGTCTGAAATAGATTATTTTGTGATTTTGATGTAGTGCTAACCTTAAGATTGTATGTATTCAGCTTGAATTTCTAGCATTTATTTAGCGATCTCCACTTCATCAATACTCTCTGGTTGGTTTCAAAATTCTGAAACCCCTTGGAAAAAGGTTCTAGGTTTGGGGCTGAAGCTGGGATTGTCGAATTTTGAAAAAGGGCATCACAGTTTCAGCCCCGAGATCCTGGGTACCTAAATGCGAATTTCGACTTCCAGGTGTAGGCGTGGAAATTTCGTCGGTATTTTTAATTTCAAAGTTGTTGGCAATGTCTCATGTTTAAGATGATTTGCTGAAAATTATTCAGTTATGTATTAAACTATTGAAGTTTTTCATTCAACTTTTAATACTATTGCAAGATTTAATGATTTTTCAATGCCGGTTATAATTTGGAGTTTAATTGAATCGGTCAGAATAGAAAGGGAACATGTCAAAAATAAGAAGTTTTCAGGGGAGAGAAAAAACTGAATACAGATCAAAGTAGACTATTGATAATTTCAATATTGTTTTTTGTCATTAGGGTGCAAACTCTTTTAAGACAACAATTTTAATCCAGTATAAGCACTTATATAAGATTCACCCCCTTAAAATTGAGTTTTTGTTAACTTCCTATTACTCATGATGATATTATAAATTATCACTCTTCAACTTTTACAATAAACACCTCAACCCAAAGCAATCTAACCTCAAAGCAACGCGTGAATCGAAGGTAACCTAACACTAGCATAAAAATCACAACTGACAAACAGCTAATTTTCGGCGTTGAAAGGGAACATGTGTATCATGACTAGTTCCCTTCCACTCCAGTACAGCAAAAATACTATATCTGTTTCTGGTATAAAGAGAATGCTGACATGTTCCCTTTCAACTCCAATCGATGTATCCCACAGTAAACAACTCATTTCAACCATAAAAAATGAAAAATTTTGACATGTTCCCTTTCTCCTCAGGCCGATTCAATTGTTTGAAATAAACATAGTCAAATATAAATTCATTATTATCAATTGTCACATTTCCATATGAAAGTACGGGAAACTTTTATTGTTCATCTTGATGTTTAAAATGTTTTATTCCCCTTCTTTTACATACCGGTACATCATAGTATTGTTTTCACATCATGAATGATTGAAAAACAGTGTCATCATTTTGAACTGTGCTGACAAAACTCAATCACTGTTGAACAAATTATAATCAAAACTTCAATTTATCCAACTTTGATTTACTGACTGTAGATGTATCATTAACTTATCTTTTTTCTTTAGGGCTGCTCTTGAATAAGAATAGAAATCGAAGTACCCCTTTTAGTCTAGATATGTTGTGACTAAATAATTTTATGTATGCCATTATCAAGTCATTATTTGAAACAAATAATTTTAAAAAGGGTACTTAGATTTCTATTTGTATTATCATTAATTTATATTTGAATTTGTTGAATGCAGTACAATGATTCTTATAATTTCATAGTCAAGATTCCTTTTAACATTTTTAATCAATCAGTAAAGTAAGTTTAATGTAATTGATCAATGATAATATGATTTCATTCTATACTTTGTAACTCATAATAAGCTGGAATAACAGTATAATGAAATTTATTTGAAATTATCAGAATTCCTTATAAATAACATCAATGGTTCTCATTCGACGAATGCTGACACTTGAAAATGATTCTTACTATAGTGTGTTGTCGCTTGAGAAATGTAAAGTTCATGGAACTACTTTAATGTATAACCAAAGAGAAAATATAGCATCTCATATCTTATAATATCTATTCTCTATGGTATAACCAGGACCTCCAATTACCAGGTGTATAGGAAGTCCTGCTATAACTTATAATATTATTTACAAAAATTTCAAAGTTTTCACTAAAGATGATGCCAAGTATGGCGTTGAAACACGAGCCTGGTTTTAAATAAACTTATTTTTGTGGATTTGACAATATTTTTGTAATCACTTTTTCTTCTTATAATACATTATTCTTGATCATAAGATTTTCAGAGTTATGACTGTCCTCCAAGACTGTAATTTTCAATTATATGAATGTAATTAGTTTTAATTATAACATTTAAGATATTAATATAAAGTTATTGATAAGGGATGTCCCAAAAAGTGATACCAGTACCACCACTAAGCTCTACAAAGTACTTGAGTTACAAAGTAATTTTTCATAAATTTTCTTTTATTTATTTTTCTCTATATACATTTGGGTGCATTCTAGACTATTGAATATATTTTTTACAAGATAATTACCAATTTTAACTACAGACTTCACATATTTATCATGTGAAAAATACACATATTTACTCTAACTTGAAAAATAATAATCTACAGTACAATTTGAAGTTGCGTTAAAAACTATGATACGAGAAATACGATTATCGATTGTTGTAATATCGATTTACAGTGGTGAGATCAACCTTCAGTATTATGGCATCTATATTATTCATAAGGAATTCTGACAGTGAATAATTAATGTTTATTAAATTTTATTTCAAATCTCACCATAGTCTGAAGTGATGGTACTGAATCCACTGGAACATTTCTTGAAACCTAATTTTGTGATGTAACTTTTTTGAACTTGATATTTACTAATAGTCCTAGGCAATGACTCCTGGCTGCCTGGCTTGCTTTGCGTTTAATTCTAGCTTTTCTGCGCATGCGCGGCTCGGTTTCGCTGGATGTTGTGGTGACACAGCTTGAATATGCGCCAATGTAGCACCATAGCATTCAGCTTAACCGGACGTGTGGTTCACGCTCTCTATCTCTCTCAACTCACCCGACGTCTCTCTCTAACATTCCTGGATGGATTTAACTGATTAATCAATATTAATATGTTATGGATTGCTTGTGTTAATACTCTATGCATGTTTGTTATTAATCAGATAGCTGTTAGGTCCGGTTGCACAAGAGCCGGTTAAATTTTAACCGTGATTAATTTCACGAGAACCAATCAGGGAAGGCTTTTAGAAAAGATGGCTTCTCTGATTGGTTCTCCTCAAATTAATCACGGTTAAAATTTAACCGCTTTTTGTGCAACCGGCACTTAGTGTTGTGCACTTCTTTCCAATCAATTTCTGCTTGTAGGAAAATGATATCGTTGGTTCCTATGAGAGTTTTCAGACATTAGCTGAATGAAAATGTGTGAAGACAATCATTAAAATCAATGAAATTCTCTTTCTGTCCAACAGAGCATAAATTCATTGGAAAGCAAGACTTTAGTGTTAGATGTGCTGTTTATTGTAATTATTTATTTGTGATATATAATTTTTCATAGAATGGAAATGAAATAAGCAAGGAATTTATGAATAGAGATCAACGAAATTTAATAATGTATGAGAATGAAAAAGAAATTTTCTTGAAAAATAAAAATATGAATATGATCTATCAATATTAATTTATATCTTCAAATGAAAAATAACACCAATGAATTTTTACTATTATTTACAGTTTTATATCATCCTTGAGATTAATATAAAACTTGATTGTTTGTGAACTTCTAGATAGAATTAGGTACTCTGCAACTCTCATTGAACTAAATACTTATTTTTTATAACTCTTTTCAAATGTAACATGCATGTTCTAAGTGCAGTACAGTACTCTAGTTGTAAATATATGTTCATTTTCAAATTATTTTTCTGTTCATTTTCAGTATGAATAATTCCATAAGCAAATAATTCTAATAATAATGGTAAATTACGTCTGAAAAACTTGAAATTTAATAGATTCTATTTTAATACAACAATCATTATTCTTCCAGCTTTCATTAATAATATTGAACGACTCCTTCTTGATATTTATTAATATTGAATAGCCATTTATAATTTTGAATAGAATATTGTTGAAAAAATATGACCCTAGCTTGTGCGTGGGTAATGATCAAACGTCCATGCCTATTCGATGGGATTCGGCGGGATTCGAGCCTGCAACCATGTAGCACTAGCAGACTGAAAATTGCAATACCTTAGTAAACTCGGCTATCTTGCCGGCTAAATTTACCCTACAAATTAATAATCTTATTGGAATATTTAAAGCTTATTAGCTTCTTTTTTATTAGCTTCAAAAAAATTAGATTTACTCAAACTAAATTGATATAATACTTCTGTACTTTTATCCTATCAAATGAAGATAGTATCTGAACAATTGACTAGAAACTGTTTGATTATTTGAAGGATAAAATCCAAATAGAAAACTTTTTCAGGCTCGATGATTATATCTAAACTTTACGGCTGTTCACAATCTGATTTCTTGTGACTGAACGTTCAACTGTATGAGAGCCTCACATATCTATCGGTTTATTATCAGCCCAATCCTTTGATTAAAGTTTAACTTAATCTTCAGTTTAACTAAACTTTAGTCTGACAAAAATTTATTATACTCTATTAAAGCTATATGAAACATTTAGTGCATTTTGTCAATCTCAAACTTTATTATTAGTAATTACTCTACCCCAATAATACTGTTAATTTTAATGACTGATTTTTTCCTTTACCTCCATAAACTTTTAAGGCCGTTTGCACAGTCAAAGCTTAAACTCGATTCAATCAGCTGGTGGCTTAAACTCAAAATGAAACACATTATAACAAACTAGACTTGATACGGATTTAATCCGGTTTAAAATTAAATTTAGTTTAAAACTGTCACTGTGCAAAAGTCTAGCAGAAATACATCTGGTCTGGTTTCTTATACAAAAGTTTAAAACTTTGAAGTTTAAGATTGAATAACATCAATTTATTATTTCGTTAGAAATGCTTTATCACACTAATGCATGTATAATCAACTCATTCGACTTATGAAAAGTTTACTTTAGGCTATATCAAGTATTTTGGAATATTATTTTATTAATCTACAATAGAAGACTTTTGAAAATCTTGAATCTTGGCTTAATTAATTCCCAATAAAATACTGTTGAAACCTTGGAACGTTATTGGTTTAAATTTTAAACTATTATATTTCTATCTAATAAATTACAATCGATATTATTCAACATCAATTCCACAATTTTGCGAATAATAGTGAAAAAAATAATAAAAATAGTTGTTTGTGTTATTAATGCTTCCAATGCACTGACTAGTTTAATTGCTATTCACCTCTTGTATATTGTAATGTAGTTTAGTTAATTAGTTATTTCGACAAATGACAAGTTATGTAGTTCATTGATATTATTAGTGAATATTGTTATAAACTTACTTATATCATATTTTATTATTAATCTTCAAGTGTACTTAGAGTAAGTTCAATTTTAACTGACTCTCCCTTCTCTGTTACCTCAAGCTATTTGGATTTTTTTGAAAATAACTGTCTGTGCAAACCTTAGTTTGCAGCACGGGGCTTTATGACCGTTATAATTTGTTTCTAAATAGGTAGCTCTTCTTGATTAGTTTTTCAAATGATGCTCATTCATTCATTTACTGGCATTAATCAATTGCGAAATTCGGGATGAACCACAACAGGCATTCGCCAAGACTGTTTCTATCCCTAATTTAAAATTATATATAAGCTGTCTAAGATTATGTTCATAATTATTCATTTATTTGAAGTCCAAAGTAATAATTATTAACTGGAGTTGTGAATTTTTAAGTTCAATTAAATTCTCATAAAACGATCAAATAACAAAAATATAAAACATCTTTAAATGTTAATGCCGAAACTAATTTTTTTATCATGAAGTATTTCGTACTTTCGTACTCTCCTCTATCCATTCCGTACAAGTTCTGGTTGATTAATCATAGACATTTTTTTAAATTTATAGATCATTAATTCAATAGAAACTAACAATATATTGATATCATATCAGATATACTTAGATGTCTTGTATCATGCTATGTACTAGGCTATAGGTGGCGGTGGAATTATGAAAATTGGCACTCCGCTAGTCATATCATTCCCACAGTCCATCTCGTGAATCTCACTAATAATGCATATGATTTTGATAGAAGTGACTCAAGCCCCTTACAACATTGTAAATATTATTTTAATTGCAACTGTGCTTCTAATAATAAGTTTGTTTTTCGGTCCTTGTTCAATATTTTCTTTAATAACTTGAGTAAATATTTTCTATTTTAGTAGAATAATTAATATTTAGTTTTGCTATTCGAAACATCCATAGTCGAAAATATGGCTATAAAAATATTTTCGGACTGACAATTTAGTGAAACTGAAGATCTAAATTCGGGAGAGAAATACCACTAGTTGTCCTTATTAGTTTTCTCTTTCGATCATTTCAATTATGTACATTTTTTTTAAATGTATAATAATGAAGTGCATACCTCTGTGGCTCGGTGCAAGAACTATCTATGTCAAAATATCAACTTTCTCACAAATCAGCTTGAAAGTTCACCTTGTATTTTTGAACTACGGCATTTCGATACGGAAATGCGAGTGCTAGAAGTGCAGAAGTCGACATTGGTAGTTCTGGCACGGAGTATGAATGACAATCTAAAAGCATATGTCTTCATTGGTAGTTTTTACACTCTGAGAGTGGAATTACCAAATACTAAAACTAACTTACTAAATCATGACATTGGTAGTATAAATTGTATAACTTTTTATTGATTTGAGATAGGACATTGGCACTTCTGGAACTGAAAATAATCGATATTAGTGATTTATTAGTGTACGGTATTAAACTCATTTTTGAAAAAAATTGACATTGGTAGTTTTTGTACCAAGCCACAGCTATTTGCAGAAACGTAGTTTTGAAATGATTTTTCTATTTTTGTAAAAATGGATAATAATGAAGAGCATACTGCTGCAGAAGTAAATCTGACTGCTCAAATGGTTTTTACATTAAAAAAAAAAATGGAGCTGACTGCAGCTTTGAAATGATTCTTGTATTTTGGTCATG
Organism: Nilaparvata lugens; assembly: GCF_014356525.2. Lineage (NCBI taxonomy): Eukaryota > Metazoa > Arthropoda > Insecta > Hemiptera > Delphacidae > Nilaparvata > Nilaparvata lugens. The sequence goes on from NC_052516.1 coordinate 20,710,239, forward strand.
CTTGATGTATGTATTGATTGTGTTTGCAGAACCGTTCTCGTCGTTCACCGAGCCGTTCTCCGAACCGTTCATGCTGCTCGAGCCGCCTCTCTCCGAAGCCGACTACATTTACACTCTGGATCACAACGAGGGTCTCAGGGACCTCTTCGAATTCGACTACTAACAACCCTAACACAGGTTCTAGGCATTATGTGTACACTATACTAACGGGCAACCGGATTGGAATATGCGATATATTAGGCTAAGGATAAAATTGCAGAAAATATTCGAAACTGATATATTTGCATACTATGATAGTTTCCTAGATTGACGCCAAAATGAAAGAGCTATACATTTCCCGCCAAAATGAAAGTTTTGACGCCCCATTTCCCGCCAAAAGTTGATCATTGGAATTATTTTCGCAATAATTTAGACATTTCTACAATCACAAAATAATAACAATAGTAAAGTTAACAAAAGTACAACATTTTAGAAGTATACAGTACAATATAATTAACAAGATCATGTGACAATATTAAGCAAAGTAATAATAAAATTTTGGCAAAAGTAACACTTAAGTAGGATGATACACTACTTTGATAGTTTCCTAGATTGACGCCAAAATGAAAGATTTGACGCCATTTCCCGCCAAAAGTTGATCGTTGACCAATATTGAGGATATTTCCCTTCACAATTTAAAAATTTGCCGCTAAAAGTCGTGTCAATTTTGAAAAAAAAAACAAGAGTATTTGCTGTCAAACTTTCTAGATTGGTTCAAAATGTAAAATGCTGTGTAAAATCCAAAACATGAAATTGTTCGATAGTTTCCTAGATTGACGCCAAAATGAAAGAGCTGAACTTTTCCCGCCAAAATGAAAGTTTTGGCGCCATTTCCCGCCAAAAGTTGATCATTGAAATGGTGAGAAGATTTTCCGTCACAATTTGAAAATTTGCCGCTAAAAGTTGTGTCAATTTTGAAAAAAAAACAAGAGTATTTGCGGTCAAACTTTCTTCCTAGATTGGCTCAAAACTCATGTTAAATGCTGTGTCAAGTCCAAAACATGAAATTGAAGTATATCTTGTGCCATAAATGTTAGAAATTGAGAACAAAATTTTCCGCCATAATTTCTATGAAAGGTTGTCAGAAAAAAAAATGAATCAGTGGTGGAATGAATGCTGTAAGTATTCATAGTGAAATCGTAGTTTTATAACACGAATAGTTGTATCAAATTCCGTTTTGGCGGGAAAATTTGCCGCAGACATTTTCCTTGTCCAACTGTTTTCATGGCATAATATTGTAGGCGGTTGTAAATTTAGGCCGCAAATAGTCTTGTTAAATTTATTTTCGATACAAAATTTTGGAAAACTGCGTGCTTTAACGTCCAACCGAATTATGGCGGGATAACTCACTGTCCAAACAAAACCATAAATAATAAGATCTCTTTTGTTGATTTATATCTTGTAATTATATAGCTATGATAGCTTGTTGCTATATAGCTATTCATGTACTAAAAGCATGTAGTGCCACTCTATTGCTCGAGCAAAATAGTTATATAAATAAAAATAAAATAGAGAGCAATACTTTTTGCGAGTGCAACAGAGGAGCTTTACTTTCGAATTAAATACAATATTTCTTCTACAGACAGAGATTGGTTATATTAGAACTCGTGTAAGATGGTGGTGTCTAAATATATTGAAATATGGCGGGAAATTTTGGCGCCAAAATTGTTGATTCTAACTGGGTTACCGCAAAACTGAAATAATTAATCTTCAATCCGTAGTTAAAGCTTTAATATCAATCCTGTTGTCTTGTTAGCATGTGTACATTTTTTAAGCAAATTTCAACCAACATTGATCCCAGTGTATAATTGGTAGAGGGGAGAACAAGTGACTGTCAATTTCAGAATTTTATCAGTAGAAGATTGAGTTGAATTTAACCTGAAAACTCTTACTTGTAGTTTCCCTTTTCTGCCGCTTAACCCTCAATCTTGAATAAACCTTTAGCTTAACCTTGAAGAAACTAAAATTTAACATTAGTTCTTGATATTCAATATTAGACAATAATACCGTTTCAATGAAATGTCTAGCTGGTCATGAAACTAGGTTTTTCAGTGTATGATTTTTAAATTTAAAGCCTTGATTGAACTCGACGGTAAGTTCAATAGACTATTAATAAACATCTAGTTTTTGACACCGTACATTTAACATAGACTTTTCTAATGAAATTCTGTCGTCTTAGGTTTTTCAGTCTAGTAGATTAGATTGATTTTTAAATTCGAATCTTCAAACTTCAAAGGACTACTAATCGATCAAATATAGCCAGTTTGATAAAATATTTTTATCTATTGTCTTGGATTATCTGTGATAAAAAGATGATATCCATCGAACTTGAATACCATATTGATATAGCCATGGTGAGATTAACACTAGTGAATTGTATCTATATTGAGGTCCACGTTATAATGGCAGTGTTTAATTAGCAATGGTATTGCTATCCTTGTCTATCATTCAAGAAAGCTGATAGCGCTATCTCTTTCTCGATTTGCTCTGTTGCCAGATCGTCTTCTAACAATGTAGAGTTAATAATTAATTAAATTATTTCATCTCAATTTTGAAATTATTGATAAATATAATTTCTAGCTTAATAAAATATAATTGATTATTTCAAACGAGAATGAACAGTTTGATATTACATCAATAAACCTGGATCGGCAACGTTGTTCTCCTATCTTTCTCCACTGCCACTATAACGTAGACCTCATTATAGGTGTAAATTATCTTTACAATTGCCTATAACACGTAGAACATCGCCTATAACATCTAGATAAAAATCGCAATTTTCCAATAGTCAAGTTATGACAAAAAATACTCTTAACATATAGGTTGTTTACAGTAGCGTATCAAATTAGTGGGATTTATTGAATCTCGGAAAGTATTTTGAAATTGACAGTCAGCATCAAGTTACTGTAGTACAAAAATAACGTTTAGTGGATGTCATACGTCAACATCTAGGTTTTGATGATGATTCAATAGTTGAAAAATGTTTCTTGTTTCTACTAGATCTCTGAAAAACTGTAATTTCTTGTGCTCAACAAACGTAGGCTTGCAACATTGAATTTGTTCTAATTGAATATTAATTGTTGCAAATAAATTTTTGTAGCCTGGGTTCGATTTCTTTTCATAGAATCTTCAAGTTCAATCTCTTGCAATATTTGGTATTTGTTTATTATTCAACAACAATAACTGTCCCTAATCTATTTAAGAATTATTATCTGCAAACATTTTTCATCACTATTGAATCTGAACTCGAAAACTTGTGGAGACATTTTCGTTTAAAATCGATTGAAACGCTTCTTATGATAAATAATAATGATATTAATAGAATGTTTTATTAATTTTATTGCAAATTTTTACAAGAGTCGTATAATATAGTTTTTGCTAGAACTATGCCTGACATCAAATAATTATGAAATTGAAATATTTCTTGTATGATTTCAATTAATTTTATTCATACTTTTGAGTTTTTCAGTTAGTGACAGTGGACCTGTAAAGAAATTACTCATTGTTAATTTATTAACTACTTCTAGATAATATTAACAAAGAATGTACAAATATAATATTATATAATTGAAGTTTCAAACACAATTTTGAATTACATTAATAATATATTTACTGAAAATGATTAATTGTTATCGAAAAACAAATAGTCTCTAACAATATCTAATTATAAAAAATAGTATCCTGTAAATAACACTTGCATTTCATGTGTTTATCCGACTCTTGTAAAAATTTGCGATATAAATCTTGTAGATATTTCATGTATGCGTGTAATGTATGTATGATTGACAGTGATTAGTTGAAGGTTTCAAGTTAGAAACTTGTTTGTGTGAATTTTGTATGGAAGTTGTAATATATAATATATACTATAAAATTAACTACCTAGTTTTTAAGAGACGTCTTTTGTAGCCTTTCCCAACTCGTTTAACGATAAGTGTAACAATAATATTAATAATCATTACGTTTATTAACTATAATGAAGAAACAATTTGGAAAGACTTGTTCAAGTGCTTGAATAATTATGCGTAGTCTGTAAGTATGCCTGCACTAAGAGTGCCCTAATTTATAGTTTTTTGAAGTTGAAGTCATTCGCGCTTGAAATATGAAAGAGTTATGGGAGGGAGGGAACAGAATTAAGAGAAAGAAATTCTGATATACGATAACCATCACTAAAGGTATAAAATGAAATGCATCTATACAATCACATGCACAATATTTTTGTTCAAGTCCACTAGAACATATTTGATCGGCAATAAAAGTTTAATTAGCGACCAATTACGAGTTTGAATATCTATAAGAAACTGGTTTGAAAGATCATTGATAGCTTTTATTTTCTTCCAACTGAACTTTCCACAATTTGAACTAAATCAAACGTTAAATTTGTTGAGCGTTACTGAAATTTGCGGATCATGTTGAGTGGCCCAAATTTGTGGTTACCATTCATTTGGTATGTTATAATGATTATAAATATTAACATAACACAACCAGGAACTATCATAATTTTTGCCATTGATTGAATTTTATTGATCATTAAAATAGTAAACTCAAGCAATAATATTGTGCGTGTATTGACCGTTCATGAATATTGTAAATATTTTTCAAAGTTGAGCAATCTTGCTAATTGACTAAGGGCAGGTTTTCAAAAATGAGAAATGTTTGAATTCTATCCCGTTTTTTTAAAAATTTTATCATTTCATTGCTTTTACTTTCCCAACACTTCACGTTTTCTCTTTTCAGTGTTTTACCAAAATTTTACCAGTGATGATTATGATTATCATCCGTTTTAGTCTTGATTTTAATTGTTTTCGTCATGGCTTCTATATTTTGTTTATAACAAATCCACTTCTATGTCATTTCATCCTTTTTAAAATCATAAAAATTTCATCACCAAATCTATTTTGTAGTTAACTACTAGTTTTTTTTTTAAATATTTCTAGTCTTAAATCTTGTAGGTTTTCATCTATTTTTGTTCATTTTTTTTATTGTGATTCTACTCCAGTTTATCATTCGCATTTTAACCAAATACAGTACTATTTATCTATCATTAATTTCCACTTGGTACAGGTTCGATTCCTGGCTAGATCTGGCACTCTCTCCCGTCACCAATCTACCTCATGTCATACACAAGCCCCTCACAATCATTTCCTCTGTAAATAAACGTTACTCTCAAATTTCTTCATAACTTTCAATCATTTCTCATTAAAGTCAGATTCACTGCCAACTGTCTCAGCTTTCCTTATAAATAATATTAATTCTTTCCATTCAACCAATGCTGTCAGTTTGAAATGAATCTCATAAAAGACGTATTCACTTGATACTGTCAGAGCATTCCTTATAAATAACATGGATGCTTCTCAGTCAACAAATGCTGACAGTTTGTAGTGAATCTTACGATAGCAATTATTGAGCCGCCCATTGGAGAACTAAACATGAAAGAAACCGATTGTATTTGTATTGCAATTGAAGAGAAAGACTTTATTCACACCTCACATGTGAATAACCATTGTGCCTAGGATAAAGATTATGTAATATAAATAAAAAATACATATATATTAATATATTATTCTTAGTATTAATGAAAACAACTCAATATTTCGTTTCGAAATTGTATATTTATTGAAGAAGCGTTAGTTGGAACGGTTCAATAAAGAACTTTGTAGTGTGTATTTTTAAGAGTTGTGTGTGTGAATTTTCACGGCTGAGTGTTGTGTGTATGAATGAGCTTTTCACTTAATTTTAATTTTCTCTTATGTTCATCTAATAGATACCTCTATTCTGTGATTATGATATTTTCCACATTAGTTTCTTTAGTCATGATTTTAAAGCATTACTGTATTTATAGTTTTATCATCTACTCGAAACAACTTAAAAATCAACTTATCTGCTTTTATATTATTCAAAAACAGTTATTTATAGTAATAAATTATTAAATCACAGTATGTCTAGTAGGAAAATAATAACTTCTTTTTCAGTATGTTAAAATCAATTGGAAACGTTTTTATGTTATCTGAATAATATGGATATATTGGATATCCTATTTTTCAATTAGAAACTAATAACTGTTAGTCAACCAGAAATGAAGCGAGGTATATTTTTATAAATTTAAAAAATTGTCATAACTTATCACTCTTTTCTAGGCAAAAGATATCTATGCAATATGCATATTATGTTTGATATTATCTTATTCTGATTTTAATCGCTGGTTTTTCGTTGCTAGTAAATTTCCAATTGAACACAGTTTTAATTAGGTTTTTTCAAATTGCAAATGTATTTATTATTTTATATACATGTTTAAATCAATTATTAATCATATTTAATTTAATTATTTAAGTACATTTTTAGTTGTGCTAGTAAAATTGATATTTTGAATTTTAGTATTTTCATTGCCAGTAAAGCATTCTTGAAGAATGCACTCAATTGAATTTGTAATAACACACTTTCAACGACCGTTATATTAATTTTTCCCATTAGTTTTATAACCCCTATATTTTGTGCCATAGAGTTTTCTAACATTTGCCGTATAATATTTTTGGAATTGAAATCCAATTTCATTTGTTTCTTCAACACGATTCAATTGTGTTTAGTACAACCTCTGTGTGAATGGCTGTGTATTGCGTGTGTGAGTGTGTAAATGTCGATTAGTTGATGTGCGCTGTAAATATATTTTGTAACATCATGTAGTAGTTTTTACTGAATATTTACATAGTTTTGCATTGTATAATATTTATATGTTGAACAGTGTCATCACATAAATTAACGTTTTCAATATTTTTGTAGTACACGTCTGTTAAATTTGTTTAGTATACCAAAATAGTTGAATTTTTGATCAAGTTTGAAAGTTATTGAATTTGTCGTCGTTTAGTTTTTTATAGATTGTTGATAATCTTCAATTATTTTCCTGTTTCGTTAGTTCTGTTGCTAGTATTCTCTTTAGTACTTAAGCATCAGAAATAAGTATTCTGTAACGTCAAGTTCAAACAATAATAGAATCCATATCATAGTTTGAACAATTCGTTGTAAATTATTAGTCATCAGTTTCGTTGATGAGTGTTTTTTTACACAACGATTTCGACTGTTGTTAATTAATTTTTTTAGTAGGAAAATTAATGACAATTTGTAATAATACAAGCTTTATTCATTGTACGCTAACCCCGTTGTACAAACCACAATATGATTGTTTATTGGAAACTCAATAATTTCATGTAAATTTTGTGATTTCGATCTTTAATATACGTATATACTATTTTGTTGAGAAATAAAGTGACTTCATACATTTTTTCAGCGTTATGTTTGTTTTTCTCTCGCTTCAGCTATGCCATAGAGAAAAAATCTGGTGTGGCGCACTCACACAACTTTCCTTGCCGTTATGAAAATTGATCACCTGACGCTAGTATGCACGCGCATCTCAAGTCTACTATCTAAAACAGCTGGTGACAGGACAATAACGCTCTAGACACGTCATGAAGTCTGCTATCTCTTTATAGTGAATGATTTAATACAATCAACATTTTTGCCAACAGTTTGCAATTATTGAATAATCTCATTTTTTCGAACTCCAAGCTTATTTTCAATTTTAGGTGGAAATGTAACTGGACATTAATTGTAGAGATTTTCATACTCAATGTTTTCCACTCAATTTTTTTTGTTTAAATTGTATCTGAAGCCTGATGATTGGGAATCTAAAATCAAACTTTGTATAGATGGGGCGGAGCTCCTGAAATTTTTACAGATATGGCACATTTTTCTGATCTCCTCTTCGGCTCCAGTTCATCTTGAATTGTAAAAATCTGGTGTGGCGAACTCACACAACTTTCCTTGCCGTTATGAAAATTGATCACCTGACGCTAGTGTTCCCGCGCATCTCAAGTCTACTCTTATAAACAAAGATCTGAGCCAGCTGGTGACTGGACAATAACGCTGGAGACACAAGAGATGCTATCTCTTCATAGTGAATGATTTAATAGAATCAACAGTTTGCAATGGAATGATCACATTTTCCCGAATTTCAAGCTTATTTTCAATATTAGGTGAAAATGTTACTGAACATTGATAAATTGTAGAGATTTTTATGCTCAATCTTTTTCTCTTGATTTTTTTTTTTTTGTTTAAATTGTATCTGAAGCCTGATAATTGGGAATATAAAACCAAACTTTGCATAGATGAGGCGGAGCTCCTGAAATTTTTACAGATATGAGACTTGTGGCAGTTGATAGAGCTTATCAATGCCAATTTTATGTATAAATTTGATCAAAATCGTTGGAGCCGTTTTTGAGAAAATCGCGTTTTTCGACTACTGATTACGAGAATTTTTGACTACATTTTAGCCGCCATCTTGAATTGCATTTGAACGAAATTGTTCGTGTCGGATCCTTATAAGGACCTTAAGGTGCGTACAGAATTTCGCTCTGCTCTGCAACCGAACGTCACTCGAGCAGAACGATTGATGTTCGACCGGGGAGCAAGAGTGGAACGCGAGAAGAGCTTACATCTCCCGTAACGTTCATGATCGGTACGAATGCGGAACGAGGGCGGAGCGGGTTGGAGGCGCGTATATCTGTACGCAACTTAAAGTTCCAAATTTCAAGTCATTCCGTTAATTGGGAGATGAGATATCGTGTACACAGACACACACACACACATACAGACCAATACCCAGAAACCACTTTTTTTGGACTCAGGGACCTTGAAACCTATAGAAATTTATAAATTGGGGTACCTTAATTTTTTTCGGAAAGCAATAAAAATAACATAAGAAGATATCCCATGGTATAGACAAGTCGATTATTGTTGACTATTATCAATAGTATTGCTGTCTTGGCCGAGTGTGAGTGTATGAATGGTAGTACAGTACGAGAGACTACCAGCATCACACAGCTCCACGGAAAAGGATTACGTGGACTATCGGCTTCAGTTAAAACTGAAATTTGGAACATGAACGTCCTATTCCCTATACCATGGGATATCTTGCTATGCTATCTGTAATATATTAATAACAATTATTTCAATGTTGAATTACTTTATTATTTTTTATACATTTACAATTTATTATTTCTCTATTAGTTATGTTGGCGGCAGTGCGACCAACAGTTGTGAATTGGTATGTTGCCTTGCCTGTGTGCTTGGTCTGTTCTCTTCTTGCTGCTTAATGAAACGTTCAATAAATTGAATTATGTGAATTCTAAAATGTTGGTTAATTTGAGTGCACCCACCCAAAATACTACACTGTCTATGCCTATACGTTCAAGTCAGTATTGAGGAAGAATGAAAGTATTCATTGATGGAAGTTATTCGAATTGAATTGAAATTAAATTTGTATTGAAGGGCATACAAGAGTTTTTGCCCTATACAGAGAGTTGCATTGTATACAGTACTTTTAAAGTAATGCTGAAAGTGTATCTCATGATAGTATCAAATCCTTGATTGAAAGACAACATCTAATATATTTAAAATGAAGGTGGATTTCCACAACATATCAATATAAGAGCCAGTGACCGGTACAGTGGAAATATTATTCCCATAAGTTATAATGGGACTGACCTATTCGGAATGGATAGTCTATATTGAATTAGAGTCTGGAGTCTCTTTTTTGTAATTGGACAGGGTATCAAGATTGAAAACACACTCTGAACCCATCTCCGTTTAAACTGAGATTAAATAATTATGCACAAGTCATTGATTGTAGATTTTGATAAAATTATGCTCGTAGAACAAACAACCTGTGCTAATAGTCCAGTCAAGGAAAGGTTTTAGAGGGAAAAGTTGAGAAGACAATTTTTGACCCCACATTTTTGTTTAGGGTAGTAAGGAGGTAAACATATCAAAAGTCCCCACCCCTACCCGCTGTGCTAAGGGTGTGGAGGTTGTTTAAAGGTACAATTTTTTGATTTCTCACATAAAGCTCAAAAACTATGTATCCTAAAGACTTGACTGTAATATAACAGCTTACATAATTTCCTACAATATTCATTTCACAACTTTTTTTCATATCTCCTCTAGTTTTCGAGATATTCGCTCTTGAAGGTGTGACATTTTTGAGAAATACACGTTTGCCGCCAATTTTTTTCAATTTTTGCTCATAACTTTTTAAAAATCGACGGGAAAATCCATTTTGATTATGAGCTTATATAAAATTTAATTCTCTTCAATTCGATGTATAATTTCACACTTTTACGAATTTCCCTATAACTTTTGCAGCAGCTTTAGTGTTGAGTGTGAAATCTCCATTTTCGCAACAATAGACCAATTGACAAAAGGAATTTGGAGGAAATATTTTAAACAAAATGTTTGACTTTGCAGCTTTGTTGAGACCAGTTAGAAGAACATATGAAAAGTCCCCATTCCCAACTCATGTGCTAAGGGGATGAGATGAGGGTGGTTTAAAAGTTGCATTTTTCAGCGTTTTGCTTCCACGCTCATATCTTGAGAACAATGCGTTCAATCGACATAGGCCTAACTAACAATTCAAAAGTGAAGCTTGGAAAAATCTCTACACTTTTTGTGATACTCCCAACAGTTCCCGAGTTATTAGCTCTTGAAGGTGTATAATTGTTGAAATAACAGGTTTTTATCCAATGCTTTAACTTATAACTCTCCAACAATGCATCATAAAAACGTATGCTTATCGTGGGTTTTAGAGCATTAAATTCTATTTGAAATGATGTATTGTTTCACTATTCCAAGTTTTCCTTTTATTGTTATATCATCTTCAATAAAATAGAATAAAAAAATAATGTAGGGGGTGAAATTTGCATTGCTGCAACAAGTGTCAACTCAGCGGCTCCACACCTTTAACAGAGGAGATAAAGATGCGTACTTCTGCTATGTTCACCTACTAACTAGTCTAAATGAAGCTGCAAAATTAAAAATTGTGTCACAGACAACCTCTTCAAATGTCATTGTCAAACAATCAATTGTTGCAGCAATGAAAATTTCACCCCCTACATTGAAGCTGCTATAACAATGAAAGAAAAAAAATAATTTATTCTTCAAAAATGTCACACATCATTTCAAAGAGAATTTAATGCTCTACAAACCCACAATAAGCATAAGTTTTTATGATGCATTGTTGGAGAGTTATAAGTTAAAGCATTGGATAAAAACCTGTTATTTCAACAAATTATACACCTTCAAGAGCGAATATCTCGGGAACTGTTGGGAGTATCACAAAATTTCACAGAACAAAAAGTGTAGAGAATTTGCCAAGCTTCATTTTTGAATAGTTAGATATGTCGGTTGAAAGCATTGTTCTCAAGATATGAGCGTGGAAGCAAAACGCTGAAAAATGCAACTTTTAAACCATTGGTCAATTGGTCTATTGTTGCGAAAATGGAGATTTCACACTCAACACTAAAACTGTTGCAAAAGGTGTAGGGAAATTCGTAAACGCGTGAAATTATACATCAAATTGAAGAGAATTTAATGCCTTATAAGCTCATAATCAGCATGGATTTTTCCCGTCGATTTTTAAAAAGTTATAAGAGCAAAAATAGAAAAAAATTGGTGGCAAACGTGTATTTTTCAAAAATGTCAAGAGTGGATATCTCGAAAACTAGAGGAGATATGAAAAAAGTTGTAGATTGAATATTGTAGGAAATTATGTAAGCTTTAATTTGTTATATGACAGTCAAGTCCTTAGGATACATAGTTTTTGAGTTTTATGTGATAAATCAAAAAATGGTACCTTTAAACAACTCCTACCCCCTTAGCACTGGGGGTAGGGGTGGGGACTTTTGATATGTTTATCTCCCTAGTCCCTTTAATAGAATTGCGGGGTCAAAAATTGTCTAAACAACTTTTCCCTCTATACTCTATACCCTTTTTTGAGCATTCATTGCGTGGACTATAATGTCTATTGGAATTCAAAAAATTCCTGATGCTAACTAACTATGTTTTATCTACCGTACACCTGAACATGAATCGAATGTTACATGTGCTGAATTGTTAATTACATAGAAACATTGAAATTTTCATATTGCTGATGGATGAATTTCAGGATACCTATTTAATGATACACTTTACTTGAAATGTTGAAAGTATTATTACGGTATCTATTGCTCTTTTATTTTATTTTCTTTCGATTGGATTTATTATACTACAAATGAATATATTGATTTGTCGCCGAAGAAAACTCCAATATATTTAGCCAATGCCTTAGAATTACTTCGTTGGAAATGCTATTAATTAATGTTAAAACATATAAATTCATTCCTGTGTATGTTTGCTCATTCAAGATTATTTTCGAACTCCGCGCCATTGATTTTAATTCTCCGTATGCTGGCGCACCCTAGCGATGTAAATCTAAACTACTACCTTTCAAACCTGTGGATTCTTCATTCTTGTTTTGAGTTTTGTTGTTCAGTTCGCTTTCAGCTAACCTCTTGTGCATGTCGAAGAGTAAATCGCTTATATTTCGTGTCGTTTTTCGTTGAAACTTCGCGTAATTATCAGAATAATGTTTTGTGAATGAAATAAGTTGTTATTCGGTGTGTTGACTATGTAGAAACGAAGAACAAAGCGTGTGCATTGTTGAACTTCTTGTGTTCAGTTTAATCAGTTTAAAAAGTTACATCAGTCTGCTGTCATAATGGATTCAAAAACAGCATGGATTTATCGTCTGGCCGTTACATCATTTATTGCTTGTTTTTGCACGGTAAGTTAACCCAATTCTGCAATTCTGTTTATAAATTAATTAATTTGGAATCATTTAGAATAAATTGTCAATTTGCGTGGTTCATAACGGCCCATAACCTTGGTCCTTGGTGAAGCAAAAACTTTATTTGGGCTATGTAAATTTAATAAACGAGCATATTATACAACAAATAACTCTATTCATATTTATTATGAACTAATAAAATGTTAATTTAGGAAATAAGTTGCATGATTTTTTTTTAATTTTAAAAGGTGGTCTTATTAATTTTAGGGCTTTCGTGGAGCCTCTTAGCATGATATAAAGACCAACTCAAATAAATATTAATATTATTATGTACCTATCTTTAGCTTTTTTTTTTTTATTTTTCTAAAAATTTAAACCCTTTTTCAGGCTATGAGATCAGTATAACCGCGTGTCCTCACTCTTTGAGTTTGAACTCTAGTTTAAAGCTATACCTACTCTCTGCACTCTGGGCTTTACTCGATCTATCTCTTGGTCTAGGGTCATTTTAACTAAAATTTAAAATTGCAGACTTTCCTGTTTTTCATGTTAGGGCAACCCAAACTAATTTTAATGTAACCCTAATTTAAAAATCAGGGAAATATGCAGGGTCTTCAGTTTTAAATGCCCTAAACCAAGAGACTACATTGTAGTCCAAAATATAGTAAATCATCTCTTATTGAAGAAATCCTATAAAAAACCCCCGGAAGTCTTTTTTGCGTTAAAGCATATGGTAATATTTTAGGGCTTCTGCTTAGCTGTTTGTTCAATTTTAAGTTTAGTTTATAACAATATTTAGGGTAGTCCTACGCAGTTTAAATAATTGTAGGATGCATATTTTAGAGTTCATTATATCTGAAATTTATCATTTGGGATACCTTCACATTTCACAAAATCAGGATGGATTCATTACTATTGTTCAAAGGGTGCGCGACTAGGTACCACCCCGACTACTTGACGGGGTTTATTCCCTTATTCTACAAATTATTGTAGAATAAGCCATTATCGTGGCTTTGAAGCTTCGAAGCCATTATCGTGACTAATATAGACTAGGAAATTGTGTAACCTTAGGCAGTAAACAATATTCTTTCTACTTATATCAAGCAAAGTAAATAATTTTAAATTTCTAATTAGACAGTTTTGTCCTTATTAAGCTGTCAGGATATAATTTGCCTGATTTTTCAATTGACTTAATCTGTAATTTGCTTGTTTTGGGATATTTTTGACTTACTCAACACTCAACAGTCCTTGGAAAGTGATTGGGAGTGACATTCGGGTTCACTTTACCCTGAGTATTTCAAGCCAAATAAAGATGTTGTAATATGTATGTAGCATAGTAAACTTGTAAGAAGCATTGTAGATACGAGAAAGTGCAACCTAGGTAACAACATAGCAGTAGAGTTTCATAACTTCCTGACATGAAAAAATACTTGCTCAGAAACTGTCTCGACAAGCAGGCTATGTGCTTTGGAAAACATGTTTCTTTTACAGTATTCTACTACTTGAATTCAACATGCTAGACGTCTTGATTATATGCACTTATTACATAAATTGGGAGAGTGGTTACACAGCTCTCCAATAAAGTTATATGTAATGCTAATAAAATCTGTAAACTTATTGCAAACTAGGCCGCTCATAAATGCAACATGGAATATGCTCATAAGTTTGAGTTCATTCTTCAGTAATCTAAAAGCATAGGCCCAATAATTAGGCCTATATATGAATATATACAAATTGTATATATGATGTACAAAATATATAAACAATATACAACATATATATGAATATATGAACAAGTCTTATTAGTCTAAAAGAGTAAAAGTCTTTACAGCGAAAATCTAAATTCACAGAAATAGATAAAAATGTAGTAGATGATGTTGATTATCTAATGCTCCCTATAGATTTTCTCTGTGAGCCTTTCTATGTTTGTATCAAATAAATAAATAATATAAATCTCCTCTCATGTCTACGCTATATCAATTTAAAAACTTATTTTCTAAAATTCTAGAATTTCAATGCAATTCCATTGGTCAGGGGTCGATTCACGGAGTCCTGGCTCTCCATTGAATTTATATACTCACATAATTAGTATTTGTTCTATGGTTTATACACTCTAATTAATAAAGAACCCAATAAACTGCTTTCCCTGCTTTATTTGCAAGAAATGCAATTTTGCAATCCAATTATTTTAGAGGAGATTTGCTGTTTTTCATTCACTATCAATATATTCCATTATTCAGTATATTTTTTCATAAACAATTGATTTTATGGGGTATTTTAGTTATTTTTCTCAAGGGCTGGTTTCCGAGCTCGGGATTTAGCTAAGTTCTAGACTTTAAACAGCTGGAGTCAGAAAATTGGCTTTCCGAAACGGGGTGTAGTCGCAGTTATTATGATAATCTTTATTTTCTCAGTTCTATAATTGGAAACGTTTTTCCTTGACGAAATGAAACTTTCCTAATCAATTCAAAATAGCTAAAACCTTATACTATTTTCTCTTTATTTTATTCTATGTCCAATTTTCTAGTTTTTCGAAATTTAATTTAAACGTGGACTACGACTACGTCCCATTTCGAAAAGCCAATTTTCTGACTCCAGCTGTTTAAAGTCTAGGACTTGGCTAAATTCCGAGCTCGGAAACCGGCCCTAATTGACTACTTTTAACATAGACTAAATAAACTTGAGGCTTAAATCTGTACTTGTAGTAATCCCACTGGTAGCCTTGCTGCCGTGGACGTCGATTGTCTTGTCTTGTCTAATTCATCTGGAGGTCAAATATCCTCCCAAAACTCCTTCATGGAATAGTATGCCTTCTCAAGGAGATGCTCTTGAATGTTTTCTTGAAGATGACAAGATCCCTCCAAGGGAAGTTTGTTATTAGCTTCCCCAAGGGAAGCTTGTCGTACACCATGCTGGCGAGCTTCTTGATACTAGACTTTGATAATTTATCGTCAAGTTTATTCAATGATACTTCCGTGGTACTCGAAACTAAGACAACATTTATTTCATGAAAGACTACCTTAAGATTTATATAGATGTAATAACTTTTTTATTATCAATTAAACGAGCGTAGCGAGATCATACTTTTAACTAAAGACTCGAGTCGTTGTCCGTTTGTATGTTCGCCAATAAATTTCGATTACTTTCATCAATCAACTTGAATCTCATCACTTACCTATCCTTTGAACCATTAGACAAATCGAGTTCGTTGGCCAACGAAATTGATTTACTCCTTCTTCCTTTTTGAGTATATAACAGAACAACATTGAAAGTGCATAAACTGCATAAGAAAAAAATTCAAATCACAAATCAGCTGTCAGCAATGATGCATCCAGTTATTAATAACTCAATGTAACCTGAACTATTTCTCTTGACATTCCAATGCTTTAAATATCGAACAGAATATCAGTGGTATTTTGAACGAGTTCTCTAGCCTGGGGGCTCACTAGTTCTATGCTGTAATCTTATTCTATTTTTATTTCTACAAGCAGATGAACATAACACAGAACAGAATATCAGTGGCATTTTGAGCGAGTTCTTCAGCCCGGGGGCTCACTAGTTCTTTACTGTAATCTTATCCAATTTTTATTCCTACAGACAGAATAAAATAAATCAGTAAATCAATAATTGATGGAATACTAAAACATTTGGAACAAGAAAGATACTGTACAGTGTACACGAGAGTTGACGTGGGTTAATCCATCCTACATGTTGTAGCTGCGTTCTTTATTGCACTTGGTTTCCGCATAAGGTTTCAAGTGTGGCTGGTTACCTCCATGTTGTTACGCGGATTATTATCTAACGCCTGTGCTGGAAAAAGAAGACATAAATAATTTCACATGTGAGGAGCGACAGGGAGTAGGTTATACATGAAGGACGCACACGTGACGTCACGTTACGCTTTCCAGGCCGGCTGACAACTGAACTGAAACTTATTACCGTACGAGTTTGGTTTCATCCAAGTGCAAATGTGATCTTGTCAGAATAATTTTTATCCTCACATCATTATTGTCATTATTTTTTATAAATAATATCATATTATACTTCATAGTGGGATGCTACATGATAGTTTAAAGGTGCGTACAGATATACGCGCCGCGAACATGAGCAATTCACTTTTAATCAGCTGACTATATCCGTATTTTTACAGAAACAGTATAAGATATGGATATAAAAAGCTTGGCATCAGCTGATTAAAAGTGAACTGCTCATGTTCGCGGCGCGTAAATATGTACGCACCTTAAGGATAATAATATTCCGGGAATGTAACTTACTTGTGCTTGTATTGGAATGTTTTGATGTTTATACATACCTCAAGGGTAGGCCTATGTATATATACCCCCTACAGGGTTACATGGCAGAGAAAAATGCTTGTCATTCAACCAACGACTACAGTTTGAAGTGAATATCTGTATATCTAACATCACACCACAGAAAAAAAACAGATGAATTATTAAAAGTAATGAAATCTTGGCTTGGAGAATGAGAGAGATTTTATTTCTCTTATCGTTTGATTAATGCTGTGGTAGATTGTAAAAGACCACATTGCACAAAAACAGAGTGAGATATTTGATATTTATTTAATACATCTTACATTGCCAGGTCTGACAAGACGTATGGCAAACACTGGTAATAATAAACAAAATAATAACACTTCTATGATTGCAATTAATTACAATAATAGTACATAATAACATTTTGTGAAAATGCATGCTGAAGATGAAAATGATGGGTGAAATGAATGAATTAAATCTGCAGAATCTACAGGGAAATGGAAAATATGAAAGGTACAAATGGGAGGATATTAAGGCTAGGTGAGGAGTAAGGATGTAGAATATAAAGGAACCCGGATTTTTGGAGGGGTTCTACCTTTCTAGAGTGGTACCACTCTGAAAGAGAGATTGATTGATTGATTGATTGAGTACTTTATTTATGTAGATTACAATATATACTGGCTTATACACTTATATACAATAGCTTACAATACAGCAAAATTATAGATGAATTTACATAATATAGACTAAGAAAATAATTATTGAACTGTATATGATATGAAAAAGTAATTTGTAATATAATAACTATAGATAATTATATTGTTATGCATCTACATAAATTGGCGGAGCTTTGGACATATCAATGTCCATTCTTCGGAAAGAATATTAAAAATATCCTCCCCACTAACTCTCTACCAGAACGCTAATTTAATTAATTAAACTAAGGATTTATTTATTAATGGAAAATTTTGTGATGAGAGAGAGAGAGAGAGAGAGAGAGAGAGAGAGAGAGAATATGAGGAGAGACACAGCCAATCCTTTACAGATGTTGATTGTTGAATAACCCTGTCGATTTATTTGACGTTTGGGTGTGATGAACAGCTGATTAGTGGGCTGTGAACAGCTGTTAGCAATGATTGACAATAATTTGGTGCTCTTCCTGGTCAACCAACGATCATGAGTAGGTGGTGATCCATTATACTCTAGCTGGATTCACTTCAAACTGTCACCATTATCTAAATGGGAAGCATAGGTGCTATTTACAAGGAATACTGACAGTCTGAAGTGAATGTCACTGTAGTAGATTCACTTGAAACTGTCAGACTTAGTTGAATGGAAAGAATTGCTGTTATTTATAAGAGATACTGACAGTCTGAAGTGAATGTCACTGTAGTAGATTCACTTTTAGTTGTCAGCATTAGTTGATTGGGAAGCATTTATGTTTTTCATGAAGAATGCTGACAGTTTAAAGGGAATCTCACTATAATATGTGAAGTTCAGGTGTTACGGATTTTTAATGCAGTAATAATAATGTGATGCTCGACCTTGTCCGGTTTGGAATTTAGCAATACAGGTTGTCCTTGGTGCATTACTATTATTATAGTAGCTCATCTAATAATCAGCCTATAGTTATACCGTATGGCTTTTGATGGTGGGAAGACCCCTACGAGCATTTGCTTCCTACGTTTACCTCGCTGTTACAGTGATTTCGTTTAGAAAACATTGTTGAGCCATAATTTTTGGTGTGTTTCGGACCATCTGGTCGATAGGAATGAATGAATGGATGTATTAATCAATCAAAGCAAGTGTAATGTAATCATAAAGGTGCGTACAGATTTACGCGCCGCGAACATGAGCAATTCACTTTCAATCAGTCGACTATATCTGTATTTTTACAGAAACGGTAAGATACAGATATAAAAAGCTTGGCATCAGCTGATTAAAAGTGAATTGCTCATGTTCGCGGTGCGTAAATCTGTACGCACCTTTATAGTGTAGTGATACACCTTTACTCACAGTTTAGTGTAATCACTTATAAACTGGAATTATCCTCATTGAATATACGTCAAAAATGTGATTATTTTCTTGTAATAATTGGCAAATGAGCTTAGTTTTTGTAATAGAGGAAAAATTGTGTCAAGGAGTAAAGAATCGTTGTTTTTATTTTCTGAGATCGTGCTAAATACTGCAATTATGAAATTCTCTTCTTCATTTTAGGAGGGCATAATCATGAAGGAATGAAATATGAGAAAGCAGCATAGAAAATAAGAAAGATTGATAATACAGAAATAACGATGATCAGACCACTGAGTATTAAAGAAATTAATGAAATAGTAGATGATTCTCAAGAAGAAAAGAGAAGACAATTACATGAATGAAGGGGTGGAGAAGAAGAAGTTGAGAAGGATAAGACGATTATAAGATAAGGATAGTTGTGTTTCTTTTCTGGCTGAAAATTTTGCAAAATTACTCAAAAATTTCCAATTTGTAGGGATTTGAGTGAAATATTTTTGTTCTTAATTAGTTTTAAAATATCAAAATTTAAAATTTTTAGTTTAGTCATTAGTTTTGAAGTGTAAATTGGACTTTTTGAAGTGAAAAGTGAAATCTAACCTCATTCTTCTTTGAAACTTTTATTTGTAAAAATTTGGGAGAAGACAGTTTTGGGCTATGCCTGTTGTCTTCTCCCAATCATATTATATATTATGATTTGTGATTGTCAATGAAATAAATAAATAAGAACAATTAAAATAGTTGATAATTCTAAAGAAGAAAATAGAAAGACAATTAATAATAATTATTAACTTTTTCAATGAACTTTTTCAATTACATATATGAAGATTAAATTATTGATCGGGATCAAGATGATATGCAATTAGTATTATAATGTTACAGTATAATATTGTCTTCTGACATAGTGTTTGGTGAGTTGTAGTGATATGACATAATTAAATCACAAATATATAATCAAATATCAATGATTTTTCTCGAATTGTCACTAAAGGTTTTGAAATATGCTTATGTCTTTCTATAATAGATTTGTGATATTCGATTAAATCTTAGTGCTTCCAGTGTAATATTGTGTCGCATCTACATACATCGGCGAAGTTTGAATACATAACTGTTCATTATGGAGGAGGATAGCAAAGAATATAATTATTTCCATTGACACACAACAGGTTCAAGGAGATTGTTAAGAGAAGTAGAATATTCACTATTTATATCGGAGTGAAGAATACAAAGGTGTTGATAGTGAAGGAAGCCGACATAGGTAATTGGATGGTAGTGCGTTGAATAGAAGTCCAGGTGAAGAGTGAGAAGTAGTGTGAATGGATAGAACAGGAGGACATTGGAGCGGAGTTGGCTCTGATTTGAATTCATGGTAATGAGAAGCCGCCATCAGCATGGAAGCAAAGCAATTGGATGGTTGAAACAGTAGCTGCCTCTTGATTGGGTCGGCTCACATCAAAGAAGAAGGAGAAGATGATAAAGAAAAAGAAGGAGACGAAGAAGAAGAAGAGGAGGAGGAGGAGGAGGAGGAACAAGAAGGAAAGGGGAATGAGAAGGTGGTGAAGAAGAAGAAGGAGAAGAACACAGGAGGAGAAGGAGAAGAAGACGAAGAAGAAGAAGAAGAAGAAGAGGAACAAGAAGAAGAAGGGAATGAAAAGATGGAGAAGAAGAAGAATGAGGAGCATCAGGAGAAGGAGAAGAATGAGGAGTAGTAGGAGAAGAATATGATGAAGAAGAAGAAGAAGAAGAAGAAGAAGGAGAAGGGGAATGAAAAGGTGGAGAAGAAGAAGAAAAGGAAGAAGAAGGAGAAGAAGAAGAAGAAGAAGGAGAAGGGGAATGAAAAGGTGGAGAAGAAGAAGAAAAGGAAGAAGAAGGAGAAGAAGACAGGACGAGAAGAAGAAGAGGAGGAGGAACAAGAAGGAAAAGTGGAATGAGAAGGTGGTGAAGAAGAAGAAGAAGGAGAAGAAGACTGGAGGAGGAGAAGAAGAAGAGGAAGAGGAACAAGAAGAAGAAGGAGAATGAAAAGGTGATGATGATGATGAAGAAGAGGAACAAGAAGGGAAGGGGAATGAGGAGCATTAGGAGAAGGAGAAGAATGAGGAGTAGCAGGAGAAGAAGATGATGAAGAAGAAGAAGAAGAAGAAAAAGAATAGGAACAAGAAGAAGAATATGAGGAACAAGAACGAGAAGGGGAATGAGAAGGTGGAGAAGAAGAAAATGAAAGAGATTGTATGGTGATGTAGGATGTAGGATTAAGATGAGGAGAAAGTAGTAGTAGGAGGAGGAGGAGAATGAAAAATAATTAAAGGAAAAAGAGAAAACGGGGAAACAGAGATTGACAAGTACGCGAAAACGATGGGAAGTAGGAAGAGGGAAGAATAAGGAGATGATAATGTAGAATAGGATCAAGAAATAGAGAAGAAGTTTTATAGAAAAGTAGAAGATGGAAATATAGAATTAGAGAAAAAATAAAAAAGTAGACGAGGACGATGTATAACTAGGAGGAAAAGAGAAGGGGATGAGGAAGAGAAGGAGGAACAGAAAAAGAGAGGATACGAGGAGAAGGAAAATTGGGAAGACACTGAAAAATGTCGGTGATCGTATGAAAATCGCTAGTTGATGGATATAGAAGCGAATCGAATTATTATAAGATGAAAAAGATAAGGCAGTGATGAATGAGGAGGAGAGAAAGAAGACGATGGAACATCGGGAGAACAAGATGTAAAAGTAGGAGGAGGTAATAAGATGATGAACAGATAATAGAGAACCAATAAAGAGAAGCACGTAGAAAAGCTGTGTAGACTATTAATAATGAGTTGTGTTTTTTCTGGCTCTAAATTTTGTCAAATTACGCAAAAATATTAAAATTAATGGTGATTTGAGTGTGATATTTTTGTTTTCTATTCTGTTTTTAACCATCAAAATTTTAAATTCCTAGTTTCCGTTGTTTTTTAGTGAAAATGGACTAAATTTTAGAAAAGTGAAACCATAACCCTATTTTGGACTTTTAAAATGTTATCTAAATTTGGGAGAGAAATAGTACAAGGAGTATCCTTAGTTTTTCTCTCCCAATCAGTGCTACTTTGTAAAAATTATAAATAAATACTAAGCTGAAGAAGAACTAATTACGGGAAGAGTTTGAGAAATATAATGAGTTGTGGAGAATTCATGTAGGAAGGATTTGGAAGTACAGTATTAGTGAATTAAGTGGAAGGAGAAGCTAAACCAGAGACAAGCATAGAACAAATAATTTTTTTATGTAGTTCAATTCAATATCATATCATATAGTTTTATATTTTACAATATTGAAGATAAACTGGAGCAGAAGAGGAGATAAGAAAAAATGTGAAGAAAAATATTGATGACAAGGAGAAGAAATGCAATCAAAGCAATCTTATTATTGGATTGAGAGTGAGTGAGGTAAAGAAAAAGAATAAATAAATGTTTATTTCCCAAAAAAACTAACACTACTACATCAATATTACAGAAAATATCAGATAGTCTACAACAGAAACAGAAGGAACAGATAGAAACAGAAGAGAAGGAAAATAGTTGACGTATAAATAAGGAATCAGGAGGGTAAGGAGAAAACCAATTCAGAATTGAATGGGAATAAAAATTGAAAATCCAATAGGAAATATAGATTGTGTAGAGAAAAGGAAGTATGTAAAGGGAATCAAGTAAGAAGAGCATGAGGAGAATTTGAATTTGATTGAAGAAGAAGATGAAAAGATGAATAAGAAGAAGAACTGTTTAGTCTTGTTTACAGAATCGAGGAAGCTTAACGGAATAATATTTTTAGAGACATCCAGAACAACAGTCAGGAAGCACGTTTCTGCTTTGCTGGAGGTGTAGGAGGAGAAGAAGGCGAAGAAGATGATGAAGAAGCAGGAGGAGGAGGAGGAGGAGGAATTGAATAGTTTTTATTGTTGAAAAACATTGACTAGGAAGCGAAACATTCAGTTTCCGTTGGTTCGGCTACTGTAGTAGTAGTAGTAGCCTACTGACCGTTTGTCCAAACTGATATTTTAGTCTTTTTTTCAATACATTTATGGAAAGATGAATAGAATTGTGTAGGCGGAAGGAAGAGGGAAAATCTATCAAATTCAATTTTATTTGTGGAAAGCATTTGACAAGTGTCACCAAATGAATAGATGACAAGAATGGAAGATTGAACTCGTAGGTAGAAAGGAAAATAATTGTCTATGGTCTACGGAATCAAATTGAAATTTATTTATTGAAGACATTTTTACAGTTATGTCACGATAAATAAAACCAGGACTTGAAATCAATTTTATTCAAGAACATTTTAAAATTTATATTACTCAGTCCCAGTGCCATCTATATCTAAGTTGATATTTGTCTCCACGTTTGGCTCCTCATTTTTTTTCTGTCGCTCCTAGTCTCTCCATGTCACTCTCCATCCTGTTGCCACCATCTCTGTCTGGGTCTTCATCCCACGGGGTCTTCTTCCGTTATTACAAAACTTATAACCATGATTTGAATTCTGGGTTGTAAAAATTGTTCTTGTTTGATCGATTGTAGATGAGTAATAAGTAATTTCCATTCTCCTTGAAAAAAAAAATCCAGTTATAAATAGTAGTTCTGTGAACAGTAGACCTCACGCAATATTCTCATCCACAAGTATCTGGTGTCACCTGTTCACCGGATTCTCCAGACATCTGTGTAATGCATGCATGTCTTGAGTTTCAAGTGGTAATTGAGTAGAATATTACTTATCAATTTATTAATTCAGGTATCTAAATTCAAAATTTATAGTTTTCATGTTTATTTTGGACTAAAATTTTATAAAAAATGTACACGTGAAATTCTAACCTTATCTTGGACTGTCACCAATAAATTTGGAAGAAAAATAGCACAAGGACTACCTTATTATTTTATCTTCTATAATGTTATTGCATTAGTGTCATTTGCATTGTAAATGAATAAATAAATGAATAATCCACTTGTCAGCTAACAGATTATGAATAGTCTGATTAATCCTATAATATTCATAAGGCTTTTATTGGTGGGGAGTTCCTGACGGAAGTTCCACCTCGCCTGAATATATATATCATTTGAGCCGTCAATGGGCCTTACGACCGTCTTCAGCCGAGACCGACAGTTTAACGTGCCCATCCGAATCCTATAGCCTATCAGAGTAGATTATATTTATAGTGATATTGGAGTATGGAGGAAATTCCTTTTCCTTTCAAATTCAATTTTCAATTTATTTATTCACACACACACACATAAGATACATCAATATGAAATAAAAATTAATTACATCAATAAAAACCATTACAGTATAAAATAAATAACATAAATATGAGAACACATTACAATATTAGAAGGAAATTTATACATGTTGTTTGGTGAATTATCCTCAAAATGCAAAATTTCAAAAAACCTTGTGTATACATCGACGCGCAGTTAAAAAAGGAATATTCCTGTAAAATCTCATAGAATTCTATCAACGCGTTTGTCCATAAATGCGTTATATACGGACACACGAAAGAAACTCCGAATTAAAACATAATATATCTCACTGCGTTTGGTCAAAAATTCACAAATAGAAAACAATAATTGAATTTTGGATGCGAATTTTTCCATTCAACATGGATGAATACCATAAAACACAAACTATTCAAATATAGCTGAAATAAACTATATATCTAAACTTTAGTAGCTACTTTGAGAGCATGATAGATCAATTCAGTCACCCATAACAAGGTCTGGACTTTGTTTTAGTAGTTAATGCAAATGATGATGACATTTGAAGTAACAGTAGTTGGTTGGGTCATTAATGCTGGTACAGTGAACGTTTTTCTAGCATCAGAGGTACTGTCAGATTCACTTCAAACTGTCAGTATTCCTTATAAACAACACCAACGCTTCCCATTCAATCAATACTGACTACAATAAGGTACTGCCAGATACACTTCAAACGTCAGAATTGTTTATACAAGTCACATTCATGCTTGCCATTTAATTCATGCTGACAGTTTTAAGTAAATCTGACCATAGCTGCTATTGCAGAGGTACTGTGATATTCAGTTCAAAAGTGTTGGCGTTCCTTGTGAATAGCATCAGTGATTCAGATTCAGTCTTTGCTGACAGATTGTAGTGAATGTGACCAAAGCAGCTGATGGAAATAGTGCAGGTTCGACCGTTATTGGCTCTTTGAACCATGACTCTGTTTCTATCCTTTGCTATCCAGGTGTTGGTGCTGTTGTCTATGATTTGATGATGATTGAGTTGTATGTAAACTAGTAGGTCGAGATTTTTTGGATTCCAAAGTACCGAGAATATAGAGAAAAATAAAAATCTCAGTACCCTTTTAGAAATATTTTATTTATTTATTTATACGTGGATACAATAACAAATCATATAAATATGATTGGGAAGGAACAACAGGCTTGGCCCAAAACTATTCCATTCCCAAATTTTTATTACATGTCCAAAAAATAGGTTATGTTTCTTCTGTAAGAAGTTCAAGCTCAACTTTCGTCCAAAAATAAATATGAGATGCAAATTTTAAATTTATAAAAATTAAAACACCAAATTATAGTTAAATATTACACTTAATTATCACTGCACATTGTATTAATTAAGTTATTTTATGAATTTTGAAGCCAAAAATACACACAAATTCTTACTAAGAACAGCTGTTGATCACAACATGTTTCGAACATTTATGCCATTTTCAAGTGATATCACTTATAAATGTTGAAGATGTTATAAATGTATCACTGATAAATGTTCGAAACATGTTGTGATAAAATATTTCTAAAAGGGTACTGAGATTTTTATTTTTGTTTATATTTATTTTACAAGTAGCCCTATACAGAAAAGAGATACCTAGAATATGTATTCTAGGATTTTAGATTATTTCAATTTATTAATGTTTTGGACTCAGATAGGCTACAGCAGTATGAGAATTTCAATTATTTCAATAAAATTTGTGGGCTTCCAATAAAGAGTGAGTCATATGTATGGGAAATCTTCAAATAAATTAGAGACTGTTGTAGATATGATACTGTAACTTCCAGGATAAGTTATTGGTCAAATACTCTACCTTTCGACGTACAACTGAATTTCAACCCCTATTTGACCAATAACTTATCCTGAAAGTTACAGTATTATATCTACAACAGTCTCCAATTTATTGAAGGATTCCCATACATATGACTCGCTCTGTAGATTATATAAGGCCTTTTGAACCTCGTCAGTACCCTATGTAGCCTACGTTGAAAAATTTGCGCTTTAGAGTTCTTCTTTCCATGAACTTCCTGCTTTGCGAAACCATTGGTTCTTAAAGTAACGTTCACATATTCGCAGAATGATATGTGTGAACACTCTCATCAAAACCAATACAGAAGAAATTCATTAAAAAGCTCATGAATTCAGATAAAACTTCTAACAGTCTTTATGATTTCATCTAGGTAGATTTATTTTAATTAATATAAATTCAAATTTGTCAGTATTTTTAGTTTTAGAGGTGTTGGTTCAAACGTTTTATGACACTTCTAGATATGACCATGAACAACATGATCCTTTTCTGATAATTCCTCAATAATGATAATTGGCATAGAAAGAAAAATAAAAATCTTGGTACCCTTTTTGAAATATTTAATCGGACATTGATGCCGTTTTGAAGTGATCTGATATCACTTCAAATGGCATCAATGTCCGAAACATATTGTGATTAAATATTTCAAAAAGGGTACCAAGATTTTTATTTTTCTTTCTATTTCTATAAAAGTAGCCCTATACAGAAAATAGATAAATGATAATTGGCATTATGTATTTTTCGAGCCACAAAGTTGAGCAGAGCCGAAGCCGCATTTTACATCTCATTTTAAGATGTGAATGCAATCTAAAGGTGCGTACAGATTTACGCGCCGCGAACATTAGCAATTCACCTTTAATCAGCTGATGCCAAGCTTTTTATATCTATATCTTATACCGTTTCTGTAAAAATACAGATATAGTTAGCTGATTAAAAGTGAATTGCTCATGTTCGCGGCGCGTATATCTGTACGCACCTTATGAAATGCTCACGAAGGACAAGCATATAACGACATGTAAGTAAATCAGATCATTGTTTAATCCTGGATTAAATCCAATTTGGTTTAAACTGTTATCGAGCATATTATTGCAAATACCTAAGCGGTAATTTCAAAGTATTTGAATGAGGCGTATACATGAAGACAGAGCATATTCTACTACTAATAGGCTATACAATTCGTGTGCTGTATAGTATTACTGAATTCTTATACTGATTCACTGTACTAAATTTTTACTAGGGCCTCTAGCGGTAGTCTAACAATATAGCATGTAATTGGTGAGGAAGTAGTGTATTATTATTCAAGATCTTGGTTTACCGTAAATCTGTTCCCTGCACTTATCAGATGCTGCTAAGCTGGCATTGTTATTGTTATGCCCTGGAATGTGTGTGTAATACTCGCTTGCCACATGGCTCTCAAGTTCAACTTGTTTCAGTTATGGACTTTCCAATAAGTGTTTCTGTTTATGAAATAGATCCCAGCTATCAATTTCGTTGATACTTGAATCATTATGAGCATTTTCTGTTATGGTCATTGTGTATCATTTCTGATATAGTGGACTAAGGGCCATATGCTCCATCCACATTCCATATTAAAACTACATACCACAATAAATCATTCTATGTAGGAAAAACAGCAAATTTACTCAGTTTTTAACGATGTTGAGTCCCCTGAAGAATTGCACCGTAAATAATAATAATAATATCAAGTGACCTGGCTCAGGTCTGGTGTTGGAGTTTTCAGGTCGCAACTGATCAATTTCAGGGCCTCTGTCATGACCTAACGACTGCTTCTTAGGCACCCTGGAACGTGCAAATGACCACTTCTCAAAAATGGTTTATTCAATCAGTACAAAACTAGTCCCCAAATAGTCCTCAATATCAGGTCCCTCTTTTTTTTAATTTGCAAATGCTCATGACATAGCACTCTTTGGTTTGATCTCACGTTCTTCAGCATTGGTTTAAATTTGTTTCCCTCGTTAAGGGGTGCAAAAAGATGAAAGTCTGATGGTTCGTGGTCGAGGCTGTAGGAGAGATGTTGAGAGATATTCCATACCAGTTAATGGATTTTTTCTTTCATCATGAATTTTTCAATGACAAGACAAGATGCCTTCAGTCAGTTAAGAGATCTTGGCGTTTAAACAAATCTTTTAGCGGCCTCGCGAAACTGTTTTAACTCATTTGTTAGTTCCATTCAAACTATTAAAAAAATGGTCTCTGTATACTTTTTACATTATTTTGTGAATGCTACTACCTTTCTCAGCTTTCATGACTGAAAATCTGATCACAGCACATTGCTGTTTCACGTTGTATTTCTCGTAATGATGGAAAAATAATTTAACCTCAAATAGGCAGCGAAGGAAAATAAACAACAAAAATCGGAGATACCAAAACCTTACCCCAAAAACGTTTGTTCGAAGTTTTTCACTGTGAACCACTGCTGTGAGGACATAACAATTTAAGACAACTGTGTATCATGCATCTTCTATCTTTAGTGGCCAGCTTTAGATGCCATCTTGAGGCTGCTAACTTCAAGTCCTAAAGTTTCGTGTGGATCAATTCAGCCGTTTTCAATAAGTAGCAATCAAACCCACTCTTTCCTTATTTTTTTCGTCTTCATATTCGTCTTCAACTAATTCGTGGTTTCTGCCAGGCTCCGTCTTATTATAATATTCGCTTTCTATCTGTAATTCGTTTTCGATTTCCGTCTTCCGTTAAGGAAATACGGTTATAATAGCAGCAATCCTGTTTGGTGCAGCATACCAT
Source organism: Nilaparvata lugens (assembly GCF_014356525.2). NCBI lineage: Eukaryota > Metazoa > Arthropoda > Insecta > Hemiptera > Delphacidae > Nilaparvata > Nilaparvata lugens. The sequence goes on from NC_052516.1 coordinate 20,739,043, forward strand.
ATATAACCAGGCAGCAAGGTCTTGTAATTGCACGTAACATATGGCTGCGGTGATGATATAACTGAATGCTGGCTCTTAACACTTATAATTCATGGTTATATTGATTGTATTTACTGACTTCTTATTCTTTGCCGCCTCATTTCCTTTTGTTCTCTTCTCTTCTGTGTGTTTTCTCTATCCATTTTGTCTATATTTACTTATTCACATATATTTAATTTTACACATAAATTCACTTATATCGCACCTATAAGGGTTTTCTAAATTTTCTTCTCTGTATCCTCTTACCTCTGTGCCTCTTTTTCGTCGTTTCCTTCTATTATTTCTTTCCTCCCTTATTTTTCGTTGTTTCTGTACTGTAACTCATTTTCTTTTTAGTTTCGATTTACTTCCTTCCCATTAAGATGCCTTCTGCTAATTCATCCCACTATACTTTGTAGCTTTTCTGACTTATTATAGTTTTATTATCAGGTCGTCTTATTTTTCATGTTTATATTATTCCTTATTATTGCACCTTTCTTTTTCCTATGTCTTTTCTTCTCATCTTTCATCCCGATCTTCTATGTTTCCTTTTTTCTAATAATGAGGAAATTCTCAGTAGATCATACTTAGTGTTTAATTTTATCCTATTCGTTTTCTTCGTTTCCATCTTTTATATTTTTCTTATCAGTACTGTAGTTGTTTTGCTCCTCTCTTTTCTCCTTTATATTCCTATTTTCTGATTTCTCGATCCTTCTTCATCCTCATTTTCCCCTTATTATCTTCTTTCTCTTTCCTTCTATCTTTCTCTTCTCCTTCTTTCTATGCTCCAACTACTTCTTTCACCTTCTTGTTCTGCTGTCAACTCTTTCTCTCCGTTCTCGTAATCTCTTCCCTTTTCTAATCTTTATCGTCATTTACCGTACATTCTTTATCTTCACACATTTTTTATTTTATTTTCTTCTTCCTCCTCCACCTTGTTTTTCTCCACGTTCTTCTTCTTCTTTTTTATTTTCGTTTTTCTGTTTCTATTGCCTCAATCTTCACATAAATGTGAATATACATGAATGTACAAGCAGTTTCCTCTATGGATATTCATTTTCAGTATAATACATCCACGCAAATTTCTAATGTCATCATGTACTTATTTGTTGCATTGTATAGATATAGAACGGACTGTTCTTAGCCAGTTATCAAGTCAATGGTAATTGGCTGAAAACGTTGCTTTCTGTAATTCTTTATTGGTTTCAGCAGTATTGTTGGTCGCATAGAATGTGCGTTATCTAGTTGCTGTATCTGTTTATTGAGCTCACTCCTAGATAATTGGGATTGTGTGGTTTATTGTTGTTCGCTAGACGGTAAATTGTTTTCGTGAAACTAATAAATTTCTGGAAGTTAATTGAAAGTAAGGGCGTGTATATGCATGTTTTGCATGTTTTGCATGTTTTGTTAGAGTAAAACATTTGTTTCTATGTAAATAATTTGTATACAGTACAGATTTAACCGTTCTGAAGTGGAAATATCAAGAGATATATTGAAAACCAGTTATAGCTCCCATATAAACATATTAACAATTGCAATTATACACAGCCACAGTCTTCGTAATGACCACCCATTCACTGCTGACATCTATTGGCAGAAACTGGCGATACGATTCGAGTTTTTGTCCAATCAGGAGAAAGTAGGCGTAGCTTGGTTTGAGCGACCAGCCAGTAGTTCCTGCCATCTGCCGGCAGAATCTGGAAATAGATTAGTGACCAATCAGGAAAGAGTAGGTGGAGCTTGTATGCGTGGCTTTCTAAAGGCGTGGTTCTAGTCTGAATCTTGCTTGTGGTTGGTCCGTTATATGCTTTGCTCTATGTTACTGCATCCTCAATGAATTATGGATATATAATTTTTTGTTACTCGTTACACCTTGAAATCTTTGTTCGTTTCGTTGACTCCTCTTTCACAATAAATGATAATTTATTTAATAATTCAGAATTAGACTACTTACAGAAAAGTACCACAAGCTTATAAGCCCAAAACGGTTCCAATTCTAATTTATACAACAGTCTAAATGTAGCTAGGTTATGTGTCACTCAACATTCTTCAATTACACACTCAATTTACAATTCAATAATAATAATAATAATAATAATAATGTTTAAATGTTTTCATTAAATTAATGAATGTTTCCCCTGTTAAATGAACTGAAAACAAAATTATTGAATACAAATTCAACTTTTATTCAATTAGAAAATATATAAATAAGAAAAAATGTAATTTTTCATTCCAAATATAAAAAATCCATGTTTTGTACTGAACTGACAAAAAAATAACTTAATAACTTACTGAGTAAAACACGCGGGTTAAAAGTTGATGTAAAATGAGCGAAAATTGTATACTCAGAATTTTCACTTTTTGTGTAGTTGAGAAGTTGATATTGTGGTAATTATTCATATTTAATGAAAAAGACTAAGAAATTGTCAAAAAAACCACTGATTTATTGATAATTAGAAAGACCGGTTTCGGTTATTACACCATTGTCAATCTCTGATAAACTATTTATCGAAATTTACCGAAACCGGTTTTTCTAATTATCAATAAATCAGTGGTTTTTTGACAATTTATTAGTCTTTTTCATTCAATACTCAGAATTTACTTATATGGATAGAGCACTGAAAGGAGTGAAAATCGTATAGGTATTCGATCATACAGTACTTAAAAGTTGGTAAGGTAATTGTAGTTTAGTAGGTAATTGTAATTGTAAATTTTACCAGTGATAAATCAAGTTGAGTAATAAAATATTTTTCCAACGTTATATCGTTTGTCAAATACATAATAATAGGCCTACTTCATAAAAATGAAAATGTCATGAATACAAATACTGCATGTTTTCGACACACTGTGTCAATCATGAATCATGGTTCTAAAGAATGGAAAATGAAATGCTGTACTGGTAAAAGATCTGGATAGACATCTACTTTTCAAAATTCAACTTATAAATTAAAACTAGACTGGTTGAACTCTGAATCAACTTCACCGACAAGCTCAATCCTTTGTAACATACACATACCTCTCAAACAGTTATACAGTACGTACATAATAAGCATGTGCCAATACATTGTTCATATATGTATACAATTCTCGCATAACTAATGATGTACTCTGGCAGTATCTTTTCAGTCAAAAGGTTAAAGGTCTCTCTTCCTTCTTCTTCCTCCTCTTCTTGTTTCCCCTGCACCTCGCGGCTTAGCGCTCTATTCATCATCGTATCCTTTTAATTATATCCTCTTTATTATCTCGCGGTTCTTGCTGTGTTATTAATTACATAGCGATGTTGCAAAGATCAATAAACTCGGGTTGTAGTCAATTATAGACGAAATATAGGCGAAATGCCTTGCAGTTATTCTGTAAGGGTAGAGCATGTGGATTATTGAGAAACTAACCGTACTTTATTGTGTGTAGTTTTTTGAATAGTTTCTCATTGCTAAATTATTATTGATGCTGTTATATGGTTTGATAATGATGTTGGTAGATTGTCTTGATGGTTTAGTACAGGCACAGATATAGATCATACTCTAGAATAGGACACTGTAATGGAACAATCTTTTTTTTCATCCATGTTAGGTACTAGTTTCACTTTGGTTGTATTGGCAAAGGATAGCTGACCGTTGTTAATCAGGTGCTGAATCTCACTGTAGAAAATCTCAAAAATTTTAGTAACTTTTGTTGGTTTCAATGTTCGTTGGAACAGTGTGGTTCTCAACCTTTTTTGATAAATCACTCCCCTCAGAAGATATGAGAAAGTGAAATCGCCTCCCTTCATTTCCCAGATTCAATGTTGTTATGCCTATATCTTATTCGAATTTCTTTTATCTGATGTTAGTAATTAATTTTGAGGAGTGACTTTTAGAACATTTATTTAATTGATAACAAATAATTGACCGAGCGAGGTGAGGTCTGAGATTCAAGTCTACGGTTTTGCATTTTTCTGTATATATTTTTGATTATATGTTACGGCGAAACGCGGCAATAGATTTTCATGAAATTTGACAGGTATGCCTCTTTGAATTGCGCGTCGACGTATGTACAAGGTTTTTTGAAATTTTGCATTTTAAGGATAATACAAAAGTAAAAGTAGTCTCCTTCGAACGCCAATATTACCGTAAAAATCAGACTATAGAATTTTTCATAATAAATCAGCTGTTGAGTAGAGTATTAATTGCATGCAATGACGCATGCAATTAATATTTCAATGTAAACTTGGTAAAAAATAAACTGTCTTGTGGACTATTAATTGCATGCAATTAATAACTGAAAGTAAACATAGTATTTTCTCTCGACCTTTTATCTGCTTTCAATTCGGGCTGACCTGTTGCCAGTATGTCTTGAAGGAGATTAGCTTTTGCTGTTAGCATTTTTTGATACACCAACCCCAGCCATTAGCCGTTTTCACACCGATATCTCACCGACACGACATACAGACAGGATTTACTCTGATAGGCCGTATAAGAGGAGACTGTAGTTTATGACTGCGCGAGGTCTACTGTTCACAGAACTACTAGTTATCCATGGTAGTTACTAGTTCCACTTTGATTGTATTGACAAAGGATAGCTAACCAATGTTGATCATCGTTAAAATGAATTATATTTCTAAATTGTTCATTTCTACGATCTGGCAACGTTGCAAAGCTAGAAAAGGTCAGCGCCATCTGCTTTGTCGAGTGATAGACAAGGATAGCAACACCAGTGTTAATCGAATATTGCCATTATAACGTGGACCTCACTATAGAAATTTCTTCATAAATCCAAATCGCCCCCAGGACTTTTCCGCCCACTGGGGACGTTGGGCCCCAGGTTAGGAACCACTGAGTCCAATCTCAAGTTGACCTGCACAACCTGAAAAGTAGAGTGAACAATTTTGTTTATGGTGATGGATTTCTCGAGTGCCTTCTGGGTGTTCGGTGAATTTTACAAATAACATCCGTGTGCCACTACCAATATACATCTATCAATCGCTCCAAGGTTATTCTGCCAATCTCGTTTGAGAATTCGTGAGCGATGTTTGGTTTCTCCCAATGTTGTTTCTTTCTCTATATCTGTTTACTGTTACTCCAATCCAAAGTATCTGTATCTCATCTGCACCTACAAATGCTCTATTTGTTATCTCACTCTTTATCTTGCACATTTATCTATCTCTCTCTCACTTTTCTTATATTCTACGTGGTTCTTCTTTATTGTAGGTTTGGGGTTTCTCCCAATTTTCCCTCGATTTTTCGTCGTTTTTAACAGTTTTCTATTTTCCGTCCCTTGCTATTTTTAAACTTGTATCCTATCCATTGTTCTCTCTTTTTTTAACTCAACAATTTTCTATCTCTCCTCTCTTCATATTTTTAAACTATTATCCTATCTTCTCTTTAAAGTTCTTTCTTTTTTTAACTTCTTCCACTTTATTACTCTCCCTTTGCGGGGTTTCTCCCAATGTCTTATTGTCCCTAACTCGATATCTCATCAATATATCTGTTTCTCTTTCTATCTTGATATTTTGAAAATTTTATTTCCTTTTTCTATCCCACACTCGCATTTTCTTACACATTTCCATTTCTCTGCTTTTAATCGTTTAATGCATTAGCATCAGCATGAATGAATAATTCATTCATCTCTCATTTCTCTTATTATTTTAAATCTTATCTCTCATCTCTTATTCCATCCATCGGTCTCTCTGTCTCTATCTATCTCTCTCCGGTGTCCTAACTCTGCGCTTAATGAACGCAAAATCAATCAATCAATCTCTCTCTCTCTCTGTTCTTTTGCTACTATTTTAATGTTATCAATACCACTTTTATTTATCTACCACTAATCTCTCATTATTTTCAGGCTATCTTATTTTGTCGGGTTTCTACCAATGTGTCTCACAGAATCATGAACAATGTCTTCATCTCTTTTTCTCCTTCACACTTTTTTCTACTACTCTCTTTCTCCTTCTATATAATTTATTGGTTCCAGTCTTGCTTTATATATATATATATTTTTCTTTTATATATTCCCTCTCTTTCTCTCTGACGCTCTTCAACTCTGTTATTACCTTGACAGTTCAGGAGTGAGGAGGTCATGCCACACGGAAGGTAGCTTTGGGCGATACACTTGATGTAAAATGGCTGTCAATATCAAATTGAATTTAGTTCAACAGGTGTTCCGGTATGCTCACTCGAGGTACGAGGGTTGTTCGGAAAGTAGGTTCCTGTGTTGAATTGGCGAATTGATGAGTACACATTTTACGTCTGGTATACACAGATTGGCATAATATATATGAGCCAAATATGTTCTCTTACATGTTACATCCTAGTACGAAAATTTTACAGATTTGTAACAAGTTTTTAGTGCTTAGAAGTGAAGAGTAGGAAGAAAAAGAAGAAAAAAGGAAGAAGAGGAGGAGGAGGTGGGGGAGGAAGGGGAAAAGGAGGAGAAGGAGAAGAAGAAGAAGAAGAAGAAGAAGAAGAAGAAGAAGGTGATGATGAAGATGAAGAACAACAAGAATATGAAGAAGAAGAAGAAGAAGAAGAAGAAGAAGAAGAAGAAGAAGAAGAAGAAGAAGAAGAAGAAGAAGAAGAAGAAGAACAACAACAACAACAACAACAACAACAACAAGTAGATGAAGAAGAAGAAGATGAAGAACAACAACAACAACAACAACGTAAAGGATAATAGTTGAAGAAGTATTTAACAAGCAAAAGAAGAATAAATGAAAGTCTGAAATGAAAGAGAATAAAAAATTACATTCCAATATTTGTTTCTAAACTGGAAGGTTGAAGATGGATTTTCATATTTCCAGTCTCTAGGACACTAGCGCCAGTTTACTTGAACAAGTGAGTCATAAAGACTATCAACTTGCAAGGTGTAAAGACGACCTAACTCCCATTTCACAATACTCCCTGGGAAATACAAGCTAAACTACAAGATTCCTTCCAAAACTGGAAAAATCTAGAAGTGCTCCAGCAATTTTTAAGAGTTTGAAGTCAGAAATCTATCATCACTGATCATTTTATAGATGAGTGCGCAAGTGAGCGAATACCTAGATAGATTGCACGGATCAGAAAAACGGTTCAAGACGAACAGTTAGCTGGCTCGTGCTCTTCCCCCCCACCTATCTCTCTCTCTCTCTTTCGTTCTCTGCCTCTTCACAACTGCATTGCAATTCAAAGTGCACTTCTACTTAACTTGTAAATTGGTTATTCTGAGTAGGTCTAGTTTTTATGTGGAATTTGTTGTTTCATCTAAAATACGTTGCTGAATATTTTGAGAGGAATATGGTATTCATCCTGTTGGATTAATTCATTGTATTTTGTGTTCTATTTCCTATACTACTACATTATTGTTCTATTTCTACACATTGTTCTATTTCCTATACTACTGCATCAGTAGAATAAAACTATTTTCTTTATCAAATTAAAATCCATCCCTAAACTCTTGTGCAAACTATAAAAAGTAATAAACTAGGCATACGATAAATAAAAATGACCAAATTAACAAAAACAATATAAAAAACTTGTAGTACCCTACAGGGTACTACAAGATGTTAATATTGTTTCTGTTAATTTGTCAAAAAGTAGCCCTTGTGAGTGAAGTGTTTTTTTCAAATGACCAAATATTCTTGCTGTTGGAATTACAGTTTTACAGTATAGAACTCTTGTAATGAACAGTATTGTATCATTACCCTTTGAGATACCTCTGATACCGTACCATAAAGGAAGAGTCAGTTGAGAATGATTGTATTCCATGAATTGATCAATGATTGTAAATGATAATATGAAAGTAAATATCTGTGATATATATTTTATAGAGAATGTTTAGATCATTTATGAATGAATGTTCATTGATTTTTTTTGTCAGTTATGATAGTATAATCACATTGTTTTCAATTGAGTTCTGTTGTTTTAAATTAGAATTTGTTTTTTTCAGGTGAGTTGGATTGTTCCGTTTTCCTCGTTTTCATTTATGAGAGAGTGGTGGTGAGTTTTAGCCTATCTTCAAAGTTGTATTATAAAAATAATTTAACATTCGAAACTTTGATGTTGATTCAATACTAAAAATACTATATTAATATAAAGTATATATTTTATAAATATATACTATATTTTGTGAAGTGAACAACTGCAACATTTAACCTATTTCGGACTATGTGTAACCTTACCTAAATTTGGGAGAGGAATAGCACAAGGTTACCTTATTTTTCGTCTCCCTATCATTTTTGATGATGTACTTATTGTATAAAACAATAAATAATGAGAAATATTAATTCTCCCATCATTCTAATGCATGAGTCATATCATATAGGGGTCGTACATTGCAATTCGGTGTATGATTCAATGTAAGGATTCACAAATCCCTGTGGATTCCACTATAAATAAGGTTTTCATTTTGTTTTAGTGTAGTCGATTTCTATTAGAGTTGGGCTCTCCATAACTTTTGTTACGAGTACAATACTGTGGTGAGATTCATTTAGATCTTTCAGCATCCCTTATAAGTAACATCAATGCTTCCTATTAAATCAATGCTGACAGTAAATTAAATCTCACGATAGCGTAAGAGAGAGAGAGAGAATTGGTAATTTATGTGGAGGAAGTAGAAGTGCAGAACATAATAATCACCATTAGAAGTGAGAGTGGAAATGTTTTTATGTTTTTACATACATCTTAAATTTATGCGACAGGCACACATAAATCACCATCTTGAATTTATGCAATAATTTCACTTCAGCCACTTTCCAGTAATGCATTGATTCAGTGAGATTCTCTTTAAACTGTCAGTTTCAGTTGAATGGGGAGTATTAATGCTATTAATGAGGAGTGCTGACAGTGAAAAGTGAATCTAACTTTGGGCCATTAACATAATCTCAGCGCACATGGAATGTGGCGTGTCTTAATCGTATAATTCAGGAGAAATGCAAAATGTTTCTGCTTTTTTTGCAAAATGATGCGCTTTTTATGTTTTTTATTTCGCTTCAAATGATTTTTCTTCATGGAAATTTATCTACAGTTGAAGTTGAGTGTAGGACTTTCTTCTCATCTTTTCAATTCAATTTTCAATTTATTGAAAACACACAAAACAAGACAAAACAAAATTACAAAGAATTACGAAACAAATAAAACAATAAAATGTCACAAATATAAAAAACCATGGGCTTTGTGGTTGGGTGTGTTGGAGAAGAGAAAAAAGAGAGGAAGATACCCAGCCAACTATGGTTTCCCATGTAATAGGCAGGCAAAGAAGAGAAGAGAAGTAATGAGGAAAAAAGGGAAGGGAGATATATTTCAGCTTCGCTTTTTATCCTTCTACAGATGGAAATTACTGAGATATTGCAATTATTCAAATGCCAATGAATTAATAATAAACGAAAATTCAAATTAAAATCTGTAAATCACCATTGGCATTTGGACTTGAAATAAATTGTAGCTTCCATAGTATTCTACGTTTTATTGATTGATAAATGGAGTTTTGAAGACCATATTTATGATTTCATAAATTCAATAGAACTAGTGGCATGAGCTTTCCACTAAGGATAAAATGAATATTACGATTCTCTTTCAAGATTGAAATTCAAATATCGAATTTGAACATTAATTTAAACATTAAAAATAGAACTAAACATAGTAGCGCAAAAACTGTGAAATTCAATAACCACCATCTCTCAATATTGCTTAATGAAAACACACACACACAACACACACACACACACACACACACACACCACACACACACACACACTTTTAGATTTATTATCTTCACCAAAGCGAGAGCAGAACATGGTAGAGATTTTCAAAAACATATTTAAATATGCCATTTTCTATTAAGATTGAATTATTAGAAATTGTTTAGCAAGAGCAAACAGAAAAAGAGGACAGAACATGTATTGCAAAATAACAGTAAAATCTAACAATCACCAAAACTATATTGCTTGATAGACAAACACTTCCGAAAAGTCTGAACCCGGAGGTGTGTTGAAGGATATTATTCTATATCCTTTTTAGAGAATCGATAATTATTTGTTGAAACACCGCCGATTTATGAAGTTACATCATAACATTATATTATCGTTATTCCAATTGCATTCAATCTTTATTCTTATTTATTAATTTTTTATACTTTGTAAAAATCGTTGCATGATAAGCTATACCGTAATTTAATGTAAATTAGTGTATAAGCCCGTAAATATTTTAACATACATAAATAAAGAGCTCTAATCTAATCTCAAACAAAAACTCATCAAATTTATGTAAAATTCAAGGCACAATCCGTATTATTATGAACTTCAACTCGAAGATTTCTCTATCTCAACAAAAATCTGACCAAAAAAAATGTGAAATCCTTTCACAGTTGACAGCATATATGAGATGGCGATGGGCGTAATCAGCCTCTCCCTTATTATTGGCATGCAAGTAACCTGATATAGTCAAGAATTTTACACTCGTGACTTGGCCTGTCACATGACATTATTTCTTTGGCTCACGCAAAATATTCTCTCACACAAGATAACAGAGAATGAAGATAGAGAAAGAGAACAGAAGATATAGAAGACAAAGAGTGTGGTGAGAGAGAGAGAGAGAGTGTGTGTGTGAGAAAGAGGTAGAAAGAAATCTCTGAAACTGTAGTAGAATTTGCATTCTTTGAAGACTGGGCCACATCAACAGCTTCAATATAATGCAAGCCAAACCCACATACTAAAGGCACTAAAGCACACAGCCTCCCCATAACAAGAACTTTGTCAGTCTCTCTCAGATTCACATTCAGCTGTCAGCATTCCATCTAAATAACACCAATGCTCCCCATTCAAACAATGCTGACAGTTTGAAGTGTATCTCACTGAAGAACAATAAGTCGTTCCATAATCCTACGCAAAAGGTAGGTCCGTTTTTTAATAACTTGAACTTGCCTGAGTATTTTTCTTGCTTTAGTTTGAAGTATCAGCCATCTTGGTTTTATAGGCGTTGTTGGTACAATGTTATAGAAGCGGGGAAACAGAGATGCCAAATTACTTCCACGAGTGAAATACTCATTATAGAAATTTAATTATTAATTTATCATCAATTGATTTTCTCATTTCATTCATATCAAAATTTAGCCATATTCATATTTATATGATTTGTAATTATCCGTAATTATCCTTAAATAAATAAATTAGACGCTAAATGTATGTAACTCAACAAACGCACTAAAAAAACAAGTTTTTTATACTTTGGGGAACTTGTGTTAAATCAAGTCAAAAATGTGATAAATGAAAATCTTGACGATTTTTATAGAACTGCTAAATGTATGTAACATCATTCTAACTCAACAAACGCACTAAAAAAAACAAGTTTTTTATACTTTGGGGAACTTGTGTTAAATCAAAAATGTGATAAATGAAAATCTTTACGATTTTTATAGAACTCGAACATTACTGTTTGAACTTGAGTACTGTATAGAATATTTTGAATAAGAAGGCTGTAGCAAAATATAAGCCGAGTTTCAGTAGCATTTTTTTTTCATCAATATAAATGGTTTGAGAGAAAATAATTTTAAAATATAAGAAGAATGCCAATTATGTGAAAATGTGTAGATGTATTTTGTTTTTAATATTATTGAAAATAATCAGTCTGTTCAAACTCAGAAGAATCTGTAATTTTTGTGTGCGCTAGATTTGACAATTCCTGTACTCTGATAATAGTAGCTTTTAAAAACGAAACAAAACATTGAATTGAATTAAACTCAAGTCAGATTGAACTCAGAAGAATCTTTAATTTTTATGTGCGTTTGATTATTGAAATGAATTGAAAAATCGAAAAATACTTACAGTATTTGACTCACAGGGTAATCTTAATTGGGTACATGGCCACGAGCAACTTATTTCATTCACGTTTCTTAGGGAAAGCTGCTTCTTTTGAGTTAATTGGAAATCAATATCTTCTCAATTCCAACCAATCATTACTAATAGATATCTCCTCAATATCTAAAAGATCTACTACAGCAATGGATATGATATCACTCCAATCAATAGCAATCTTTCAATATTCTATCAAAGCTTCTCAACACAGAAATTCACCCAAGATTACAAAATCATTGAGAAAGCTTTCACCGAGGCAGCATGCTCAATATCTGTCCATTCATCCAACTTAATTTAGGAAGACATTCACTTGACATTCATTTAATTCATTCCTCTCCACATTCATTTTCGACTAGTCATTAGGGCGCACCGTCAAAAATGACAGAACATTCACAAAAGATTAATGACATAAGATGAAGATTGAAAAATAAAGAAAGAGAGAAAGATTTAGTGAGAAGGGGGAGTAGGAAAGTATAATCGATTTCAATAGCTGTCACTTTATAAAAATTCATCTCGTCAACTTTCTCATACCCAGAAAAACATGGGATGGAAGGTCATTACAAATTTAAGAGAAAGCAGCGTCAAAAAATTGTTCCGATAGATGAATTTTGAAATGTCAGAAGTGAGTACTCGGGAGAGTAATTGAAGAAATATTTAGAAGATAATTACGCGTCTGACACGCGTAATAATACTTTGACAATATTATTGAGAACTGTTTTTCTCTTAGAATAATAATAATTCTAATAATTTTGTTTTGAAGAAACAGAAAAATAGCTCTGGAAAGTAAAAGTTGTGTTATTATATGTGTATAAAATCTATAGATAGTATAGTAAATAGTAAATAGTATAGTGGATGGTAGTCTAACAAGAATAATAATATTATTGGGAAAATGAGAGAATGTTTAAGAACTGTGTTGTTCAAAATTTTCTCTTCGGATTCAAATACTACTAATTTCATTTTGAGAAAGTAACTCTGGAAAGTCAAATTTAAAGTGTATATTATCTATAGAATATGCATTCTAAGAGCGGTTTTTGCATCTCCCTTCTAAAACGAAAAATACTGAATTGAAAATGATGATGAAAACTTCAATTTTATTCAGCAAAGATGTATCCTTTCAGGCGGCTCATGAATCAGGAGGATCTATAAATTTTGTCAATTTATACATTTAATTGGTACCAATAAAATTTATTAAAAAAACAGCAAATTTCTCAGTCGATCTTTACCATGTAATGTAATGGAGCTACTCGTATCATTCATCAAAACGTAATCTAATTCATTTATGATTGTAAATAATTTTTAGTATCGAATGATTTTGGAGTTCACAATTCATCCGAACTTCCAGTAACGTATGCAGTATATTCAATTGAAATATAGTTTAATGAAGCATCAATATTGCTACAAGGATACATGTTTTAAAACCATGCAATGATTATTGTCATATTTATACAAATTGAATGTACAAATATAGTACAAAAATATTGTACAAAACTTTTTTGCCATCATAATCGAACATTAACCTCATTCATATCAACTCCAGCCACTCATAACCATTAAAATTGAGCCTTAAAATACTTTTCAGGACTTCTTATACAACCTTGTACTTATCTGTTACTTAGTTCAAGTTCAATATTAATAATATTACAGTTCAATAGACAATTATTAACCAGTTCGGATAAGTTGCTGCAGTGAGATTCACTTTTAAACTGTCAGTATTACTTGAAACTAACACCAATATTACCCATTCAACTAATGCTGACAGTTTGGTTGTGCTATATATGAGAGGATCAAGTACGTGCTTGCTGTAATTACTTTATTATCATAGTTGAGATATCGTTATTTCGTTATTAACGTTATAACTAGCGTCTGAAAGGGGTCTAAGTAGTAAACTCTGGTCTACTAAACTCTGGTTTGCGGTATTATTGCTGGAATTACTTCCAGATTTTTTGTCTTTGCTCTTGATCTCTCTCGCTTATCTCTCACGTATCTCCGTTCTCTCTCCGTATCTCTCACGTTTTCTCCCATTTCTCTCTTCATATTTTGTATTTTTTTGTTTGATTTTTGCTTTCTGTAATTTCTCTTATGCTCTTTCCTATCTTTTCCTAGCCTTTTTGTAATGTCTCTGATGCTCTCTTCTTCTTCTATTTCCTTTTAGCCTGTCTTCCAGCCTATATAAATGTAATAAATAAAGTAATATCATTTTTATCTCCCTCTTATTTGTATTTCCTACAAATTCCACTCCACCGCACAGTTATGTACAACTCCTCTTTTACTGTACTAGCGTCCCGACTGTGGAACAATCTATCACCTCAGTTGATTTTCTCACCAAGTTTCTATTTGTTTAAATCGAGGCTTCTCTCATCATTGATAAATGATACCTTAGCATAAGGTCATTATGATTGGCAGGGTTTGGTGCATTCATGCTCTCATTCCATAATTACTTCTTTTCTTTTTTATTAAAAGTCTGATCATAATGTTTTGTAATAGGACCACCTTCATAGTTTATTTCGTACCTATTCGATCTACTCTCTATTGTATTGTATTATGAAGTTTAATATTTCTAATACTTTCATTCCACATGGATGCAAATAACAACTTTTCTTTCCTCCAGTATTGCTAATGTGATCTAGTATAATGTTAGCTTAATATATACTATATTATTTTCTTCGATATTTGTAATTGATCAATACTAGTGCAGAACCGTTAAATAATTATTATTTATCTCTTAATTTATCTCTTATTATTTATATTTATCTCTTAAGCTTGATTTAATTTTATTGTCAATTTTTGTAAATGTTACCATAGGCAACAGCCTAGTAACAATTATCAATAAATATATCTATCTATCTATCTCTTATTTTTATAGTCTTTATTATAACAAATAAATCAATAAATTTTTCACAACTTGATTCATTAACAACTTTTATCAATTACTAGCAGGTAACTCGTGCTCCGCGAGGGTCTATTTTAAAACTTGACGTAACGAAATCTTGAAGAATTGAAAATAGGTCTATAACCATTCCCGGTTGATTAAGAATTTATATGCAAAATCTCAACTTAATCAGTCCAATAGTTCAGACGTGATGATGCGTCAAACATTATGTAATGTTCCTATCCCGTATGTATATAAGCCAGTTCTTTCCTTTATTATAGTATAATTACTCTCAATTCTCTCAGTATTTCCAAAATTCTCAAATTCCTCTCCCTTCATTCGTTCTCTTCTCCTTAATTATTGTCTATTTGACTTCTTTATTACTTGATGTGAACTAGTTTCAACATGTAATAGGAAAACCTAGTTGTTCTAGTCAACTCCAGTACTTGATATTGTCTAAATTTTAAGTGAAGTTGTTAATTGGTGATTATTAGAAAGATATGAGGGAGATTGGAGATAATATTGAGGGATAAACTCATAAACGAAAGTAGAGTGGAAATGTGGAAAGAAGTTTGAAGAGAAGTTGTTGTCGAAGGTGAAGAAGATATTAAAGAACATCTGGTTTACTATGTGATAGGGGAGAGATGTAGAAGCATAAGAAAAAACAAGAGGTAGAAGAGATGAATTAAAATAATATTTAAAAAAAATATTGGAAAGATAAGTAGCCTATTGTTACGGGTTCCTTCATAACAGTATGAAGATTGAAAGTTTGAAGATAAATATTTAATATTTATTTAATTCCACAATTCCAATATCAAATTAATGAATGGGAGAGAATCAAAAGGTTAAACCCAAAACTGTTTCTCTCCCTAATTTGATAGAAATAGTCCAAATGAGGTTATGAAAAAACTTTTATAAAATCACAAAAATATTTAGACCAAATATACATTATACTAAAAATTTTGTATCTGGGTTGATCAGAAAATGAAAAAAGTAATTTATTACACTTGAAAATGCATTGATAAATTGAAAAATATTTAAAAAAACTTGATAAATTTGGAGCCAGAAAAATCACAAAAATAAGGAATGAAATCACGAGAAGGAAGTTAACGAGTAATGAGGGAGTTGTAGGAGCTGTAGAGGAAGAAAAAACAAGCAATAGATAAGATGAAGGAATATTTTTGGAAATATAAGTATGAAAGTATGTAAATTAAAGATTGAAAGTTTAAAGGGAAATAAACGAAAGAGATCACAAGAAGAAATGAAGATCTGTGTGAAGATGTAGTGGGATTAAGGAACGATGTTGAGCATAGAATAACCCTGAAGATGAAAGAAAAAAGAGTTTGTAGCTAATTTTTATTGTACCCTCTTCTTTCACATCTCAGTTTTCATCAAGATAACGACAAACACAGTTAGTAAGCATATGTCAAAAGGTTAACACACAATAAAATGTGGAAGACATGCTAGGTAACTGATGGGAAAATAAAACACTAATTTGGATAAGATTGAAATCTGATTCAATGATAGAGAAAAAAAATGTAAGAGAAAGAAGCAAGCAATTCTGTCTTCAAATCAATTCAAGTTTTATTCAATGACAACATTTCCGTTTGACAACAAATTCGGTTACACAAATGATATTACAGATCACTGAATACAATACTGTTTGATTAAGAAAATTCTTAACTGCAAACAGGAGTGTAATACATTCACTATATACATTCATCTATGATATCTTATGCTATATTTCTCTATGATTCCACTCTGTTGGTAATAAGGACGTAAGTAGAGGTGTCTAAAAGCAGAGACAAACGAATATAAATTATTATTTTCTCTCTGCTAAAAGGTAACCACTAGCTATGAGGAATAAAAGCATGAAATTGTGAAAATAATATGAGAAATGATGGAAAAGTTGTTGGTAGATGAGTCGACAAAAACAAAATAGTCGTGATAGAATTTTCTTTTTGAAAAATCTGGTGTGGTACACTCACACAACTTTCCTTGCTCATTGAACTGTAAGCCTCATTCTCAAACGAGAATAATTTAGGGGAATAACACCATGACAATTTATTGGCGGCAACATATTATTTGCAACTACGATCAGACTACTGTATATGTGTATATATAATTATTGTTTTCAGAGTACTTTTTCCTTCGTGTAAATTGTGAAATTCGATGATTTTTTTAAAAGTCGTCAAAACAGCTGTTCTACAGATGAAATATCTTGACTATAACTGTGTACTTTTTATAAACTGCTCTACCTACCTACCTACCTCATGCACGAGATGGAGGTTACAAAGTCCATTTCTCAAGGATAGGGTGGACCCCCATTAGTTTCCCAGGAAAAAGACTCATGCCAGTTGATAGATCTGATAAATAACTATACAGGGTATGAATTTGAAAAAAATCGTTAGAGCCGTTTTTGAGAAAATCGTGAAAAACATGGTTTTTAGTCATTATCCGCCATTTTTCTCAATAATATTACGGAGCTCCTGAAATTTCCCCAGAAATGAGACTCATGCCAGTTGATAGGGCTTATAGATAGCTATCTATGATATAAATTTGAAGAAAATCGTTAGAGCCGTTTTCGAGAAAACCGTGAAAAACATGGTTTTTTCGTCATTATCAGCCATTTTTCTCAAGAATATTACAGAGCTCCTGAATTTTCCCAGAAATGAGACTCATGCCAGTTGATAGGGCTTATGAATAGCTATCCATGGTATAAATTTGAAGAAAATCGTTAGAGCCGTTTCCGAGAAAACCGTGAAAAACATGGTTTTTTCGTCATTATCCGCCATTTTTCTCAAGAATATTACAGAGCTCCTGAAATTTTCCAGAAATGAGACTCATGCCAGTTGATAGGGCTTATAAATAGCTATCCATGGTATGAATTTGAAGAAAATCGTTAGAGCCGTTTTCGAGAAAACCGTGAAAAACATGGTTTTTTAGTAATTATCCGCCATTTTTTCCGCCATCTTGAATTGAATTCTATTGAATTTCTTACTGTCGGATCCTCATGGTATAAGGACCTTAAGTTTAAAATTTCAAGTCAATCGGTTGATTAGGAATGGAGTTATCGTGTTCACAGACATACACACACACACACATACACACATACACACACACAGACCAACACCCAAAAATCATGTTTTTGGACTCAGGGGGACTTGAAACGTATAGAAAACTTGAAATCAGGGTACCTTAATTTTTTTTGGAAAGCAATACTTTCCTTACCTATGGTAATAGGGCAAGGAAAGTAAAAATAGCCGGCGTTCGACGAGTCACATTGGTGAGTTCCACTTCAATCTGTCAGCATTAGTTGAATGGGAAGCATTGCTGTTATTCATATAGAATGCTGACAGTTTGAAGTGAGTCCTACTTTACCTAGAACTGAGAATGACTGGTTTAGGCATGGAGGTCTTGAGATTAGAATGACTCAGTCATGATGTTCTTCTCTAATAATCATCATGCTGATTATTACGCAAACATCGGTAGGTTCGGAAGTGCTATACAAACAGAGGTGCAAAACGCGTGAAATTGGACTGTGATGAAAATAATGGAATAAGTGAGACTTCTCATAATGGCCGCACACACAGACCCTCAGATTTTATATTAAGGTGCGTACAGATTTACGCGCCGCGAACATGAGCAATTCACTTTTAATCAGCTGATGCCAAGCTTTTTATATTTGTATCTTACCGTTTCTGTAAAAATACAGATATAATCAGTTGATTAAATGTGAATTGCTTATGTTCGCGGCGCGTATATTTTCAAGTTATAATAGGCGAGAGGATATGATTCATGAGCAAGTGACAGTACCGTACTTCCAAAATGAATAAAAACAAAATTTGAGAAATCATGATAAGAAATGATAAGAAGTAACAGCTTTAGTGAAAACGTTTGGGTATTCCTGAGCGAATTCAACTGGTTACGAGTTACCATTTTGTCTGTGAAAAGTTTTAACTGTCATTAAAGCTTTGCTTTGGCACTTATAAGTTTATTTATTCGTTGATATAATTACAAATCATATGAATATGATCGGGATACAACAATAGGCATAGCCCAAAACTATTCTGTTCTCAAATTTTGATAAATAATGAAATGTCCGAAAAAATAGGTTATGTTCTTACTGAGGAAATTTAAAGTTCAAAGTTCTGTCCAAGATTATATATATTAGCTAGAAATTTTGAATTTAGAATGATTAAAATACCAAATTATAGTCAAATTTTGCACTTATATCACCGCACTTTGAATAAATTAAGTTATTTCAGAAAATTTTGAAGCCATAAATATACACACAACTTTCAACTAGGCACAGCTGTTAAGTTGTATGCTTTATTCAAGCTTTATAATGCATTATAATAAAAAACTTTGTGTAAAGCACCACGGCTCAAAGCCCAATGTTCACATATTATTGGAAAAAATTGATGAGTTTTGTTAAGATGCGTGCAGACTTGAGCGACACGAACACGCGTATTTCACTTTTCATGAGCAAGTGACTGTACCGTTCTTCCAAAATGAATAAAAACAAAATTTGAGAAATCATGATAAAAAAATAATAAGAAGTCACTCTAGTGAAAACGTTTGGGTATTCCTGAGCGAATTCAACTGGTTACGAGTTACCATTTTGTCTGTGAGAGTTTTAACTGTCATTACAGCTTTGCTTTGGCACATATAAGTTTATTTATTCGTTGATATAATTACAAATCATATGGATATGATCGGGATAGAACAACAGGCATAGCCCAAAACTATTCTGTTCCCAAATTTTGAAAAATAATGAAATGTCCGAAAAAATAGGTTATGTTCTTACTGAGGAAATTTAAAGTTCAAAGCTCTGTCCAAGAATATATATATTAGCTAGAAATTTTTGAATTTAGAATGATTAAAATACCAAATTATAGTCAAATTTTGCACTTAATATCACCGCATTTTGATTAAATTAAGTTATTTCAGAAAATTTTGAAGCCAAAAATATGCACACAACTTTCAACTAGGCACAGCTGTTAAGTTGTATGCTTTATTCAAGCTTTATAATGCATTATAATACAAAACTTTGTGTAAAGCACCACGGCTCAAAGCCCAATGCTCACATATTATTGGAAAAAATTGATGAGTTTTGTTAAGATGTGTACAGACTTGAGCGACACGAACACGCGTATTTCACTTTTCAGAAGCTGATTAGATCTGTATTTGTACATAAATAGTTAGGTTATAATAAGCTTAGTAACAGCTGATGAAAAGTGAAATGCACTTGTTCGTAGCGCTCAAGTGTCTGCACGCATCTTAACAAAACTCATCAATTTTTTCCAATAATATGTGAACATTGGGCTTAAAGCCTGTTGTTCCTTCCCCAATCATTCATAGTTGAGAATTATATTGTATCTATCTATGTATAAATAAATAAATAAGCATGACTCTTTATATTTCCAATCAATTTTTAATTAAATTCATGTTTGTTCATCAATATCTGAATTTAAAAAATTCTAATAGTAAACTAAGTTGAGCGGTTAAAGAATTGAATCTTATCAAAAATCGTTCATACTAGTTACTAAAAGTTATTAAACTGTAAATAAAAGAATTTGAAAATATACAGTGTATATCTAGGCATTAGAGACTCATGAGCTATAATATATATGTTGTGTATCTGCCATACGCTAAATAAATAAATTAAATTGTATTTCCTTGTTGTATTGCATTATGGTGAAACCATATAATTTCAGATCTCCCTTTCGAATCAAGTAAGGCTCAAGAATATAAGTATGAAGTAGCTTTCGTAAGTACAAGCATAGACGGCTACTTATATCTGAAGTAGCATTCCTATTGCAAAACACGATCATATCCAGCCACTGTACTGAGTTCAACATTTAAGCATTTAGCAAATCAATGTTGTCAACTCACGCTATCCGTTCGGCCTTGCCTGCTAACAACATAATGCAATGTTGTCAGACAATGTTGACAGTTATGTAGGTTATTGGCTAGTTGTGTTCATTCATTACCAACTACCAGATAACATTTTTATACCTTTATATTACGGGTAACCTTAATTAATGTTTGGAGAATGTCTGTGAGAAATCTTGTCGTGTCGTGGTCGTAAGTCTACTGTGACAATCACGCACACATTCTCTTTTTTCCCTTTGGAATTCCCTTTTTTACGAATTTCCCTTTCGGTTGTACCTTTCATTTTCAAGTAGTTTAGTTGTAATAGGTGGTTGGGGGCGGTCATGTATGTCACATGCAACAGAAATTCTGTATGTTCTTTAGTGTCATGCAATTTCTGTAATTTCAATCGTCTAATTACGGATGGACACGTTAATTCGTTGGTCCCGGCTGCCCTAAAAACAGTCGCTAGGTCATGTCAGAGGCCCTAAAATTCATCTGGTGCGACCTTAAAACTCTGACACCAGGCAGTCAGGTCACTTGTTAATATCGTCAAATAATCGCATTTTGTAATACCAATTTTTTCTATGTAAATTTATTTGGTTTTGTATTGCAATCTTGTATTATTCATTCACCTATTTCACTATCCATGACGAACTGCAAGTAATAATCCGTTTTGAACAATTTTCAAAGTCTAATTAAAAAAAGAAAGTCAAAGTCTAATTAGACTGTAGTGTCGTTGAAAATAGTTCAAAACTGTTTGTATTTATATTTAAATATTTGAGTTTTGTACCTAAAGCTATTTATGTTATAAAATCAGCGGAAATTGGAATTGCCTAGGCCTACAGGGTTGCCGATTCTCTGTTACCACTGCCTTCTACATTAGATAGCTGTGATTCTACAACATTAATTGTGAAGTAATTGTGATTCTGTAATAATTTTGAAGTTATCCTGATATATCTGTTGTAATATTAATTGCTGTTTGTTTGTAATGTTAAACTCTATATCAAATTTTTCTCGTCAAGAAAATATATTTTCCCTTCATTTAATAAAAAATTGATAATTGAGATGTGGATTGCTGATTAAACTAGAACTTCTAAATTAGGGTAGGCACACACCAGTTAGTCAAAACAAGACTAGTCACGATTAGTCACAATACTTCACATAGTTGCTTATGAAGCAACACACGCCGATTAGTCATTGCAATTAGACATGTCTTCATAAGCAACTATGTGAAATATTGTGACTAAACGTGTCTTGTCATGTCTTGACTAACTGGTGTGTTCCTAGCCCAAGTCTTCAGAGATGGCACTGGAGCAAAATAATGTTTAATCTCATTGGTCAGAGCTTGATTTGTGCCGGAATGCACCGGAACGGCGTTCCGGTACCTCCCAGGGCGATCAGGACGTACCGGAACATAACGTAGTTGCAGCTAAAAATATCAAAACTCGTGGCCACACGCATGTAAATGAGTAAATATGACCGTCCGGGGAGAAACCGTCCATTCTTAAGGAACCTCCCATGTTCAGAAACCTACTTTCTGTAATAAACAGTTTTGCAGTGTCTAGTGCTGAGTGTGAACGATGCTTCTCAGCAATGAACTTAATAAATTATGACGCCCCTTCGATCTTCCCTTAACATTAACACGGTCTATGATCTTCTGCGCATCCCCCTCCTGGGACCTCCTGTGGCAAGATACAAATCTGAACGTCACGTCAGGTCTTGGCAAGAGGACACAAATTCAAAAAGTTGAAGTGAGCAAACTTACAATGAAGACAGTATTGTGCTGTGGGAAATATTTTCTTAAAACTGTTACTTCCAAAAACAAACTGGGCCTACTTTTATACTTCCATTTTCTGTCTTGAATTTTGACAGTTTTATCAAAAAGTTTTGTAATAATATTGTAAACATAAATAAAAATATTACAGTTTATCTTTTAAGCTAGTTTTCATTCTCATTTCTCTCCCTTCTTAAGGTTCTGGCAATTAAAAGTATTATCCTTTACCATTTAATTTTTAGGGGTTTGAGGCTAAATTTAGAGAATTTTTACCTTAGAATTTATACCCCCCGGACCCCCTTCCCCTGGGGGGTATTCCAAACCCCCTGTAGTCGGGTCAGCCACAGTTCCGGCACCTCAAAATTTACAAATTAAGCACTGTCATTGATGAAATAGTTCTTTACCTCGGTTCCATGTAAAATCTGAGCATTACATAGATCGGTTCTTACTTCTAGAATCATTCATTAGTGAAATAGTTCTATACCTCATTTCTTTGTGGAACCGTAGTATGGGGACTTGTTTGGTTCTTTCTTTTAGTATTCAAAAGTTGGTAAGGACACTGAGAGGTGCTATTGATAAATAATGTCGCCCACTCGAAGATCTGCAATCGTTTAGAAATAGACATTTAGGCGTGTTTAGATGCAAACACAGACTGAGACAGCAAAGGCAACCAGTCGGCGGCCACTCCTTATAAGTCGACTGAAGAAAAGCAAAAGGATTAATGCAACACATCATGCCAAGCCTCTTGTCACACACCCACGTGTGTTGTGACGTCCCAGAGTGTAGGCAGACTGTGTGCAGACTCACTGTACAAAACATGTAACTTGGACAGACTTCTGTAATTTACACAGACTTTGGGCAGACTGTATGGTGCTAGGAACTTTGGAACCACTACTTTTTGGGTTTAAAAGGTTCCGACATAAGAAAGGATGGGTCCTCGCAGGTAGAATCAGGTGTCTCCAACAGGTAGTTCTTCAACAAAAAGGCGTTGAACACAGAGAATTAGTCATTCAACTATTTATAAATATGTATTTATTATACTTTATATGTTTATTTACTCAGATATTAAAATGTTATGTTTTTTCCGCTACTTGATCAAGAAAATATGAATAATTTTTAGTTCTCATTGGATCAAGAAACCTAAATCCAATAACATGTTGGAAAGAGGCCTTCTGAAAATGTCTGCAATAAAAATAGATTGTTTATCTACTCAGTACACAGAACTATTATCAAAAATGAGTTTATGAATGGTTTTCTATTAGTGACAGAGAAAATATTAATTTTTAGTTTTCATTGGATCAAGGAACTTAAATCTAATAACATGTTGAAAAGAGGCCTTCTGAAGATGTCTGCAAAAAATAGATTGTTTATCTACTCAGTACACAGAACTATTTTTAAAAGAAACTACGATTGGTTTTCAGTCAGTGAGAAAAGCGTGTGAACCTTTCGGACTATTGTTTGCTAATCACCTCGCAGGTAGATTTGGTCCCAAAATTCCTCTTTTTCCCAGTTGGTCCCAAAGTTCCGGTCACCAGACTGTATGTTACATACTCGTACAAGAGACTTACTTCCTCGTCATTCTCCAGTTTTCAAAAAACTGCACTGGAGATAGAATATAGTTTTCAAAGATCAGATTGGATTTGAGAGTGGTAGTACAATAGTACAATAGTATCAAAGAAAATATAAATTTCCTTTTCTCACCCTCTTTGGTAGTATGGACAGGTTGTATGTAGTTCACGCAAACATAAGTGTTTTTCACCCTCATTTCCACTCTCAAATCCAATCTGATCTTTGAAAACTATATTCTATCTCCAGTGCAGTTTTTTGAAAACTGGAGAATGACGAGGAAGTAAGACTCTTGTACGAGTATGTAACAGAGTCAGACGTTACATAGACTGTTTATTGTTTCCAATTTTCCAACTCTCAATCTTTTCTTTTGAAATAATCCCACCAATCTCTCCTCAATAAGTATTTTTTTAGAATTCATAGACTTTCTATACATTAGAAATTAATGAAGATCATATATATGATCTTGTAGCTTGCACACTATTGCTCTTATGATCCAATCCTTCTTCTATAATGATCAACACTGAACGCTACAAAGAGGCGAGTTTTCCCAGTTTTATATTATTTTGCTCATTTTGTTCTATCTTTTTAAAATTTAATTTTTGTTCTCTCTTTTTCAGGTGAGTGGTGAACGTTGTATATCAGACTATTCTTCCAGGCAAGTTTTATAAAAAATAAGAAATTGATACAATTATTGAATGTTTTTGAAAAAGTATCCAAGTAGAAAATATGAAATGCCGCGCAAGCTCTGCATAAGGATTGAACTCTATTGTACGGAAATTTTAAATGAAATCATTCTTTTGGCGCCACTTGCAGGTGGGGCTCCGCGTCAGGACGAGGGTAACAGTTTCAATTTGGTGCGAATTTGGAAACATGGTGGCTATTTGGCGCCACTGGCATGCGATGCCAGTCAGAATGTTTCAACTGAAAAAATGGTGAATTTATAGGAGCACGGGATATTTGAACTAATCAAACAAAATACATGTGATACCTACAGCTTGTGGCTTGTGATTGTGATTATACTGTAGTTTAAATGATGTAGAGGTTTTCAAGTGAAATATAGCTTGAATAATGATTTAGAATTTAGATCATTCAAGTGCAAAAAATAACTTGAGTGAAAAAACGGAAATTTTTAAGGCGCACCAAAAATTTATCAATCAACTCAAATACAGAGCTCTTATGCTAATTACAACAATTTGGAACTTGCAAGTAGAATGTAACAATTCATCCGAACTTTTCAAACCTGATTGAGTACCAAGCATTAACTTCATTCAGCTCCCCATCAATTAGTAAATTCTTCAGGCGTCAATACGTTTCTAAAAGCTACCAAATTTCCTGTTGCATATTCATGTGCCAGACAAACCTCGACCTTCAAACAAATTACATTTTTACTTGCGTAACTTCTTCTCTTTCTCTTCTCCATTCAATGTTTGTTTAGAATTAGGATTCCGTTATCGTGCCGAAATTCATTTAGAACTGTCACAATTGGTTAAATGAGTAGAATTTGAGTTATTCATTAGGAATTCTGACAGTTTGAAGTAAATCTTATTGTAGATCGAGTCAGCATTGGTTGAATGGGTAGTACTTGTGTTATTTCCAAGGAATGCTGACAGTTTGGTTTGAATCTCATTACAGCAGGTATTTTTATTCAGTTGGCGTCTTCTAGCTTCTAGCTGACAATAGGTCACCTGATTAGTTTTCAGAGAGCGTACCAAATTAACGTACAGCCTTCAGATGTTGCAATAGGAAGGTTGAAGGTTTTTTAAGAAAAATAGGTTGTGTTTATGAGAATTCCTTGTGGAGAGTGTTTGCGAATTTTTTCGTAGACTGTGAGAAGAATTATTTGGAAATTAATTTTTTGAAGAAATTTAAATTTGGTATCTATAGTTTTGGTGAATTTGATTGAGTGCTTGTCACATTGCTCCAAAATAAGTGTGTTTTATAGATTTGTTTTATTGTAGTATCATATATGCGTGAAAAGAAGTAGAAGTAATTTTATTTTTTCAAAAAAATTTTAAAAACTTGAATTTTTAGGCGAAATTGTAACTTATGAGATGAAGATACAGTACTTGAAATTTATATAGATAATTCACCGGTATTGATAGCAGGCTTTATTATTAACTTTGTTGTAGTTCAGACACTGTGTTACTTGTGAATATTTGAAAAAAACACTTACTTTTGTTGGAGTATTGAGGAATGCAAATCACTCCTGAAGAGGAGCTTCATCAGCCTCCAGGCTCAGCTTCATCCAGGCTGATGAAGCTCCTCTTCAGGAGTGATTTGGATTCCTCAATACTCCAACAAAAGTAAGTGATTTTTTTCAAATATTCACAAGTAACACAGTGTCTGAACTACAACAAAGTTATTATATAGTGTTTTGTCATGGAAACCAACATCAGCTTTATTATTGTTGTATAGCATTGATTTGATGGCAATTTGAAAGATTTCCAACTAATAGTTGACTGTCTGGAATATGAGTTGTATACTACTTGTATTGTCTGCGTTTTCTTGAAATCTAGAATAATAAGTAGGTTATTCCTTAGAGAGAATTGTCTTTAGAATTTAGAATAATGTCCAGAAATGTATAATACTTTCAACAGTTTCTATGCTTCAGATCTCATCGATGTAGTAAGATGCTTTTATAAGAGTTCTAATCCTAGATCTTTTTAAAACTACACTCATTTTTTTCAAAGAGTTCTAGTCCTAGTTCACTAGAAGAATTTCCAATCTGGTTCTCAACTGATTTGCGAGAGTCCATTCATAATTATTACTCCATTCAGTCCATTTTATCCATGTAATTATACTTGAATAAATCAAAATTATTCAATTAATATTCCTAGTAACGTATGTAATTTTCCAATGCAACAGAAATTGCGTAATGCAATACTGTATACATATGCATCATTTTAATTATACACACATCAATAACGTTATCTTGTTCAGTTTTCATGTGGGAGCCCTCATATACGTATAATGCATGCTACACCAACACCTAAATAATTATATATTATTCATATTACGACATTATTTCTCTTATCCATTCTCTTTTTATTTCTCTTATTCCTTTTATCTTCATTTTTCTTTCTGTTTTTTTATTATCTTTATTTCTTTAGGAAAAAGGATTCATTTTGCATGATAAGTTCAGACTCGTTCATAGTAAGCTAATTATTTATTAAAGTTCAGGTCATTTAGAAAAATAATTACAAAATAGAACTGTATGAAATATTTTTATGTATTGACCATTCACAAAAAATTAACGAAATGCAGATTTAAATTGAACATTTAGGAAAACTTTAAATTCAGAAGTACAGTCACGGACTCACAACTTGATCGCTGGACTGATTTATCCCTTCCACAGCACCAAGACACTATTTAGCATAGCAATAACATTTGATGTACCTGCTATTGAAGTCAAGATGTTGCCGTCATCATTCTATAATTAGGGATACGCAGTCAGGCATGCGCAGTTGGCTATTTCAACTTGCGTCCGCCAACGCACTGAATAACCAGGGATCTTCTTATTAGTCCACATCTGTACAATATTATTGATAGAACACGATACAATATTGTAAATTAATTAGTAAATGCAAGACAGTTGAATACTTGATACATACAGTGCAATTGCTATAACTGACAGGATGGAATAAATTCCAGGATAGTAAGGAATCCTATACAGTACTCCAATGATCTATGATTTGTATCGATTGTTACATTCCCATCAGGAATCAGGTAGCTGATGTAATAGGATTGGAATCTACCAATTTACTATTAGCTCGGATTGTGGATGCAACGTTGCACCCGGTATTAGGAAGTCACGACCAGAGTAATCGGCTAAGAAAACAGAGAGAAAGAAGAGGAAATGAAGGGGAAAAGGGCATTGATTAAGAAGAAGAAGAAGAAGAAGAAGAAGAAGAAGAAGAAGATCACAAAAAACAGCAGTGAGGTCAATGAAGAAGCAGACAGGTCACGATTTGCAATTGGTCTTTCTTCTTCTTCTTTTTCATCTTTGTCTTTATTGCAAACTTATTAGGGCAGTTCAAGAGCATGACGAACTTATTGATGAGCTCTATATCTATAGCAAACTGTAGTATTGTCTGTAGCCAGCAGTTTGCCAAAGTATAGGCTTTAGGCAGTCTTTGATTTCATGTTTCTCAACGGAACTGGGATTTATCTGATGGATCATCCTCTATCAGATACCCTTTAAACTGTCAGCATTCCTTGAGGAATTACTTAATTATTTTCCATTCAACCAATGCTGACAATTTAACGTGAATTTCACTAGCGTGAGATTCGTTTAAAACTGTCAGCGTAGGTTGATTGTAATGAATGTGTGTTAGATATGAGGAAATGCTGACTGTATGTAGTGGATTTGTAATTGTTTTGAATTACTGGGTTGCAATTGACCACTTATCAGACTTATCAGTGGGTTCCCCACTGTAATGATTCATCATTCAAAATGGAAATATGTGTCTGTGGAAGCAATTGATAAGATTTGAAATGGATGGTACTGTTATGTTTAGTAATCGGTTTTGTGCTAAGGGTTCAAATTCTTCATTTTTCTGTCTTGGTCTGCAACATCTGTGTTATTTTCCTTGGCTTACTTCTGTTTTTTTTCTACTTCTTCTGATGGAAATGAATTGGAAAGTGCATTTATTTATTTGCATTTTCATTGCAAATAACATTGAAAATACATTTGAAAATAAACATTTTCATTGGGGTGATTTACAGCATTTAATTGGGATTTTCGTTTAATAATAATTACTTCTTCTACTTCTTATCCTTATCTTTTCTCCCCCATCTTCATTTTCCTTCTCCCACTGTCCACCACATTCTTCGTCTACCTTTTTTCTTCTTTTTCTGTTCCTCTTCTCAGTCTACTCCCCGTCCTCTTCCTCCTCCTTCTAGCCCTCCTTCTGATCATTGTTCTACCTCTCATCTTATTTTTCTTCTACTCCTCTCATCCTCTCCACCATCTCCTCCTCCTTCTCCTCTACCTCCTCCTCCTTCTCCTCTTTCTCCTCCTCCTCCTCCTCCTCCTCCTCCTCCTCCTCCTCCTCCTCCTCCTCCTCCTCCTCCTCCTCCTCCTCTTCCTCCTAGCCCTCCTTCTAATCAATCTTCTACTTCTCCCTGTCCCTTCCTTCTTTTCTTTATAATCTCTTTCTTGATCCTCCTCATTTCTCTCATAATTTTTTCCCCATCTACTTCATCCACTTCTGCGCTCCTTTTACTGTTTCTCCTTCTTTCACTATTCTCTGTTTTTTTCTACTTATATTGCAATATTTTGTTACAACAGGCTTCAGCATG